>NC_057724.1:24583742-24602500 GCF_004010195.1 Chiloscyllium plagiosum
ACCTTTGTAATCATTAAAAACACAGAAATAGAGAACACACACCGGATCATCAACGCCACACTCACAGGAATCCGATTCACTAGAGAGGAAAAAAAGGACAACCAACTCCCATTCCTAGACATGATGGTACAGAGAACACCGAACGGAGAATTCACCACAAAGGTACACAGGAAAGCCACACACACAGACCAAGTCCTAAACTACAAAAGCAACCACCCCAACACACATGAAAGAAGTTGCATCAAGACACTGTTCAAAAGGGCCACAACATACTGCAGCACAACTGAACTGCAAACAGAGGAAGAAGAACACCTCTACAACATATTCGCCAAAAACGGATATCCCGGCAATTTCATCAACAGATGCCGCAGGGAAAGACAACGGGATGAGGACATGCCACAACCTAATGGACTAGCCACGTTACCATACATTAAGAACATTTCTGAACTGACAGCTGGACTACTACGACCACTAGGACTCATAACAGCACACAAACCAACAGTCACTCTCAGACAACAACTCACCAGGACAAAGAACCCGATACCAAGCATGAGCAAAACCAATGTAGTGTACAAAATCCCATGCAAGGACTGCACAAAACATTACATAGGACAAACAGGAAGACAGCTAGCAATCTGTATCCATGAACACCAACTAGCCACAAAATGACACGACCAGCTATCCTTAGTAGCCACACACTCAGATGACAAGCAACATGAATTTGACTGGGACAACACTATTATTATAGGACAAGCCAAACAGAGAACAGCCAGAGAATTCCTAGAGGCATGGCACTCATCCACAGATTCTATCAACAAACAGATCGACCTGGACCCAATATACAGGCCACTGCAGCGGACAGCTGGAACTGACAACCGGAAGCAGCAGAGACAAACCACTATAAATGCCAGAGGAAACAACACAGAAGTGCTTCACAGGAGGCTCCCAAGCACTGAGGATGTCACCTAGACAGGGGACGAAACGCCTGCAACACAAATTTCCAGCTCGGTGAACAGAACCACAACAAAATGTAGTTCACTGAAAAAAATCAAGGAGCCAATTAGTTTAAAAGGCAGAGTTTCTGGTACAGACAGGGAAGGTAAAGGTTACACAGTTAAACAGGAAAGTCCTTGAGGTGTCAGATACTTAACTTAATACAAAGTTGTTCAATGGTTTATATGTTCTCGGCAATAATGGAATATGTGGATAATTTAACTTGTTGGTGATTTCATATTTTCCAGTTTGTGTTTCTCATGAGATGCTGTATTCTGAGATGAAATACACAGGGGCAGAGAGTTCTAGTTGTTGGTGTCTCAAATTTATTTTTATTTTTCTCTGCTCTTCTTCTCAAAAGTATTCTGAGATGGCCTAGTGGTATTATCTCTCGACTGTTCATCCAGAAACTCAGCTGTTCTTCTGGGAACTCTAGTTCAGTTCCCACTATGGCGATGGTAAAATCTGAATTCACTTGAAAAAAAATTAAGAATCCACTAATAACTATGAAACCATTGTTGATTGCTGGAAAAACTCATCTGGCTCACTAATGTCCTTCAGAAAAGGAAATCTGCCATGGCCTACATGTGACTCCACACCCCGTAATGTGGTTGACTCTCAACTGCCTTCTGAAATGGACTAGTAAACCATTCAGTTCAAGGAGAGCTATGGATGGGAAATAAATGCTGACCAGCCAGTGAGGCCCATGCCCCATGAGTAAATTAAAAGAAAAACTCCAGTGTCTATTCTAGAGTTTGGCTCCATTTTCCTTCCAAGTTGGTTCACTGGCCGTCAATCCCTCAACCCAATATAAAATGGTCATGGACATGAGAATTGAACAGGAAATTTAAATTTTGTGATGCTGACTCAGTTGCTTGCTGTCCATACTTCCCTCAAATTGTAATTTCAGTGCCAATTAATTTGTTATTCCACAGAGGTTTCACAAAGTTTGCTTTAAACTGTGGTCAGTTAAATGTGCAGCAAAGTAGCAATTTGGAACAGGTCAAAAGTGTAAAGATAACAAAGACAGTAGGGTATTACTGAACAAAGTAATTGAGTTCATAGCATAACTGGAAATTGATGGATTTTGTCTATTACTTATTGTGTGACATGATCGCAGAGTTACAAAGGTTGTACAGCAGGCAAGAAAAACAGCTGGTCTACCAGGGGCAATCACTGGCATGGATAGTGACAAAGGGGTGGCCTCTGAAAGGTATGATAGTAGATAAGCAAAAGTAAAGATTTCAAGAAATAATAGTTTGTGAAAAAATTAATTTTCATGAGACATACAAGTCACACATAAAACAGGTCCAACTATGGTTATTATAATTTTAAATTTGCTTTGCTCCGATTTTATATCCTAATTTTAGAGTTAATTCATTTTGTAAGTATTACCATCATGCTTCTCTGGAAACTCCTCAAGATTATTAGTTAACTCTGTATCATTGCAGAGTACTTGATCTAAAATTACCTGTTACCCAGATGGTTCTTCAATAATCTTACCTCGAAAACTTTCTCATATCCATTGCATGAACTTATCCTCAACATTATCACTGCAAATTTGATTTGCTCAGTTTTTATGGAGATTAAATTCCTCCATGATTACTGCACTTTCAATATTTCATGTGTTCTTGAACTCTTGATCTAAATTATGTCTCACATTCTGACTACCGTGAAGGGATCTATAAACAACTCTGATCATTATTTACTGCCTCTTCCCGTTTTTCTAGCTCTGCCTAAATTGATATTACATTTTTTTCATTCTCCCAGCTAACGTCCTTCTCTCCCTTGTCATCTGCTTCCATCATCTAAGCATCAAGCATCCTGGAATATTTAGTTCTTAACCTTTGTAACTCTGCGATCATGTCACACAATAAGTAATAGACAAAATCCATCAATTTCCAGTTATGCTATGAACTCAATTACTTTGTTCAGTAATACCCTACTGTCTTTGTTATCTTTACACTTTTGGCCTGTTCCAAATTGCTACTTTGCTGCACAGCATTGTTATTTATATCGCTACTTTTGAATTTAATTTTTCCTGAATCCCCTCACTGTCATTAATTTAAAGCAATTTTTATTGCCCTATTTCATCAATTCACCAAGACATCTGTCTCGTTTGTTTGAAAAGGGGTCCCGTCTAAATAGAACAGTTTTGTGAGCTCAGTACTCAGTTGCAGTGAAGAAAAGCCTGCCTCACACACACAGTTCTTTCAGTCAAGCTTCTACCCTTTTGTTTCTCCCTCTGTCAATGCGGCTTGGTTTAAAATTCTGAGATTATTATGTTGTCCGTATAATGTTTTAAGTTACACCATTCAGCTCTCACAGCTGAACCTCATTCCTAATTCTACATATATCATCAATCCAGGTCTTCCAGTACAATTACAACATTGGCATCTATCTGCCAATCAATGGGTATCAGGAATCAGTGGGTATCAGGAGGCAAGCTCTCCTTTGGTTGGAATCATGGCCTGAACAAAGGAAGATGGTTCTAGTTATTGAAGGTCAGTCATCTCAGCTCCAGAACACCTCTGCAGGAGTTTCTCAGGGTCATGTCCTAGACCCAGCCATTTTCAGCTGCATCATCAATTCCCTTCCCTCCACCTTAAGGTCAGAAGTGAGGATGTCGCTGATGATTGCACTATGTTCAGCAGCATTCGCACCTCCTCAGATACTGAAGCAGGCCATGTTCAAATGCAACAAAATCTAGACAATTTCCAGATTTAGACAGATATGTGGCAAGTAACAAGTGCATCACATAAATGCCAGGCAATTACTATCTCCAACAACAGACAATCTAACCATTACCACATGACATTCAATGGTATTAACATCACTATCAAAATCTTTGTGCTTACCATTCACCAGAAAACTCAACTAGACTCACTATATAAAGACAGTGGATACATGAGCAGGTCAGAAGGTAGGAATAGTGCAGCGAATAACTCACTTCCTTGCTCCCCAATGCTTGTCTACTATCAGCAAGGCTCAAACCAGGAATGTGATAGAATATTCCTCACTTGCATGGATGAGTGTAGCTTCAATGACACCCAAGAAATTTGACACCTGGACAAAACAGCCTGTTTGTTTGTCACCATCTACAAGTATTCACTTCCACCACCATTGGCACTCATTAGCAGTAGTGTGTACTATCTACAAGATGCACTGCAGAATTTCACCAAAGATCCTTAGACAGAATCTTCCAATTGAATGGCCTTCTGCACCATGGTGCCACAGTCCATTTGTTCATCCATACTTCTTAATTTGCTCCCTTTCAAACAGATAGCATTATAATTGACAAGGACAGAAGCTATCCAGTACTCACCTTGGACGCTGCCTGACCTATAGTCATACCCTCCTGCTCCTGACCACAAACCAGACCTCCACTACTAAGGCTGGTTGACAGCTCCCAGGATCAATGGAGCCAAGTAACTTCCCCCATTGGTGATGCCCCTTGATGATTCAGGGGGGGCTTACACAGAAGTGTACTACAGATGTGGTTGTCTAGGATTGTAATGCTTTCTGCAAAGTCCCCTGAAAATGCAGTAATGGCATACAACCTGCAATGCCAGCCCAAGATAACCTTTTTTTTAAATTTGGCTATTTAATTAAAATGAAATGAAAATGAGAGATTAACATTTTTTCTTCTTCTCCTTTTTGTTTGCTTTTGTTTCTCAGCTTTTAATGTACTTTATCCTTTCTTATGCACCTACGTAAGAGTTCAATTTGATGAAAGTTCAGAACCTTTCGTTGTTCATACCCTCTACTGAGTTAGTTTTAATTTTATCCCCTGAGATTTGATTAATTAGTTAAACACTAAACCAAATTATATGATTAATTTATTTTATAACTGAATCAAGTCTATAATACTGTATAGCTATAGCTCCTCGGGCTTCAACGTTCCTCTATTGTCACATATTGCAGAATGTCCCCTGAGGTGCAGAGAGCCACTGCTCCTCATCATATCTCTCACATTTTACATCTCCTACATAATAGAAAATGGAGATGCAAAGTGCCATTGCATGCCTGGAAAAACAGCCCGTCAATAAGCTAGAGGCTAAGACTCACGCCAACATTTGCAAGTATCAGCAACATACAAAACCCAACTTGAGTATTTTCCGGATACTTTAGAAAACCCCTGTTAACTTCAATCAGTTTCTATAGTTGCCAGGCAACAATTTCACCAAAGATCCTTGTTCAATCATAAAGATTTGAGTTAATTGGTCACATGACATATGATGTTGTTTTCATTGATTTGATGATGACATTGGATGATGGATCATTTTCTAACAATCAGAATGAAACTGAAGAGGAGATAAGCCAACTTGCAGAGAACCAGTTGCTTTATTTTTTTACAGCAGATTAAAACAGGAAAATAATAACAGGTACAGCAGCTGCTAATCTGGTTGAATTGCAAATGATTATGGAGATTTTTTTGATTTTGAGATTGCGTTGATCTTTGCTGTATAAAATCTCAGAAAGGCCATGATCCAAACTGTTGTTATGAAATAATGGAATTGAATTTTACACGCCCACTCCTCACAAGTCAAGGTTGCTGTATTTTTGGACATTCTTATGTACATTATTGCTCACAACTAGCATTGGGCACTGGTGTCTATGGGCATACTGAGTTCCATTGTTAAATTTGAGACAAATAGCACAAATAAGAAAGTTGAGTTACCATGTTGCTGAAACATTTCAATTATATTTAGGCTACTGATTTGCAACATACACGGTCCTCTCCAACATAACTAACAATGAATCTCTATGTTTATGTTAGTCTAGTAGTTCCTCTTGGGTTTGCATGAATACCAACTGCAATGGGAGTTTACTCATTATTTTTATAAATTCGTAGAGCTAGTTCAGAACATCAGTATCTCATACACATGATCAACTGTGTCTTTCAGATTCATGTTTGTAGAGGTGCGGATTTTGGGCAGGAGGTAGAAGCGGGCGGTGCGGGGTTGTGGGACTATGAGGTTGGAGGTGGTGGATGGGAGATCCCCCGGGGTGATGAGGTTATGGACGGTCTGGGAGATGATGGTTTGGTGGTGGGGGGTGGGGTCATGGTCAAGGGGGCAGTAGGAGGAGGTATCTGCGAGCTGGCGTTTGGCCTCAGCGGTGTAGAGGTCGGTGCGCCAAACTACTACGGTGCGCGGGCCCCAGGATGGACAATACTTGCCTAGTCAGTGATGTCCATGTCCAGTGAATGAATTACGAACAAATGCTGCTTGGTAAGCGTAGAGGAATGGGATTAACCTTAGGGACATTTAAAATGATATAAAGATGATGCCAACAGCCAAGAGTCCAAAGAGGCCCATCATTTCAAACTTTTAAAAATTAAGTCCTATTTTCGAGATTAACTTAGTAGCACGTGTGAGCGTTGGGTATTTATTTCACATTTGTTTAGAAGTCCCATTTGCCAAGTGACTTTGTTCAGTGCAAGCCTGAGATGAATCATGGCCTTTGTTGAATCAAAGCTTGCAAACGGAATCAAGACTGGCAAGGATAAGATGGCACGGGTGGGCTTGGACATAGGCACAGAGGAATGGAAAAGGTTTCTGCAGGATGGCAGAGGGTGTGGTCAGGCACAGATAAGTGGAAGACAGTGCTGAGGGAGTAGAGTGAGTGGCATGGAATGTGGAGGGGTGTTTGAGAGCTTTGAGACATTGCAAAGACTGGGGTTATGCAGCAAAAAGAGACTGGCATCTTGGGTGTGGGGGGGGGAGGATAGAGAGGGTGGGTGCAGCAGGTAAAGATAAATAATATGACGGCTTATTGGGACAGGGTCGATATGAACTGTATGTGGGTCATATGGGTCAAACTCAGGATGCTGGCTGGCCCAGGGAACACTCATGGTTGCAGGCTGCAGGGTTGGGGAGTGACTTGGCTAGAAAGGGACAAGACCAGCGTGATGCAGGGATAACTGAAAGTCTCTCAGACTTAAGGAGACCTAATAGAAACTCCACGGATAAGACAAGGAGAAATTTTGCAAATGGCAGAATGAACTGAAGTAGATGTGGAACTTATTGCCTTAATGCAGAGGATCCTTGTCCAAGATTAAATTCCACTCATTTGTACCAAACTGCTACAACATAAAAGGGTGACCATCTTCTCAAAGGCAAATCAAAATGGGTAATAAACACTGGTGAAGGGCTTATGCCCGAAACATCGGATGTTGCCTGATCTGCTGTGCTTTTCCAGCACCACACTCTCGACTCTGATCTCCAGCATCAGCAGCCCTCACTTTTTCCTATAAATGCTGGCCTAGTTACCAATGTACACATCCTGTGAATGACAAGCTGGGTTAAGGTATAATTCTGATGATTTTTGCCTTGTTTGCTTATTGTTTTTACTGTTGCCTTGCTGGATGCGAACGTTAGCTGTCAGGTAATTTTTTTTTCTAATATAAATATATGCTGCAGCAGTTAAAGAAGAAAGCGCAGCAGAACCTTCTCAGGGGCAGTTAGAGTTGGACATTAAATGCTGGCACAGCCAGCGATGTTACATCCTACAAGTGAATAAAAATACCTTTTATCTTAGCCTGCTGGACAAACTTTCCTCATTCCTGAAGAAGGGCTTATGCCCGAAATGTCGATTCTCCTGTTCCCTGGATGCTGCCTGACCTGCTGCGCTTTTCCAGCAACACATTTTCAGCTCTTTCAGATTCATCTTTAGTGGATCTGCAAGATTGGGTATAAAAACAGCAGAGAGAAACAGATGTATTTTTTTTTAATGCAACCCTAAAATCTGGGAAAATGACACAATCATCATTACTAACCCAGAAAAAAAAGGCTTGCCAATGCTCTTGGATTGCCTGCAGTTTTCAGTTTGAACACAAACATCAACTCGGGCATTCGTTACATCCAAACTGGTGCCTGCTTTGCAAATAACTTTCACCAATGCATCCAGAGATTCTATTTGAACTAAGTTGCATATCGCCAGAAACAAATTTTTGCTTTGAAAATCGGTACAGAAGAGTTAACCTGACTTACTGACAGGCTGATGATCCAGACAGACAATGGAAAATTAGCATCTCCACTTTCTACTTTTTAAAACTAAATTCAGGAGAAAAAGAAAGATTGCTTGTTTTAAGAGTGATAGCTTGTAATGCATGATTTATGCAACCGAAAGTGATTCAACATGAAAAAAAAGTTAAAGTCGTTGTGTCAATTCAGGAATAAACTGAACGTGGCTTTAAAAAGAAATACTTTTATTTAACTATTTTCTATTTAGAAACTGACTATTGTATAATGCACTAAGTAAATCTTTAAAAATCTTTGAAACACTTTAAGACCTCCTTGTCAATGACATTGAGACAAGATCAAACTTCATTTTCTGGAACCCTAATAAAGTTCTGCAAATGTACACAATTTGCAGAAAATACCAATGGTTTGTGGGTGGGACCTGCTTCCAGTGCAACTATTTAACCCTCCATCATCCACTTAAACTGTAACAGCCAGTGAACGGTTGATGCTGAGAATTCTTTGCACTATTGTTTGTGCAAAAAGATTTTTTTTTGCTGTGGATTTTAAGGTTAAAGAATGCCTCGTACATTGATCCCTAGCTACTCATGTATTGTTTCTTCAAATGGCTAACCACTGAAAGCACAGGAATGAGCACAAATGCAAACCCATGCTCAGCATTAGTATTCCATATAGTCTTCCACTATCTGTGGTGAAAAATCAGTTAAAAATGTAGAAAAATGCAAAACTTCTACTATACATGCCTCTTCATTTGACAACTGGATTTCTCCTGATTTAAGAGATTGCTTGAATGAGTGTGAATTAGCCTCCCATTCCTACCAATTCTCTGGTTCTTGCCATTACCCACTCCTCTTCATCTGAGGGAACAGCAACATTTCTTTAACTTTCTAAGACAAAGACAGAGTCCATAACAAATGGTGGCTTAAGTTGGAATAGACAAAATTAATTACGCATTCTTACAATCAATGGTAAAAACTGAAAAAAGAGAAAAAAGTGAGAGAAAATGAATGCGAAACACTGAGGTAAAGAGACACAGCAAGGAAAGCTTTCATGGGTGAAAAGACAAATGACCAATAATGATGAAAACTGTCTTTAAAAGAGAAGATAAGAGAGTGAGCAGAAGATTTGCGAGAAAAGAGATCATAGGTAAAATTTGAAGCTCAAGCAAAGAAAAATGCCTTCATATGCACATATTTACTTTCTTTTTTTTTAATTGGCCATGTTGATTTAGTGTCACTGAGTGAGTACAGTCAGCTGTTCCCAGCATGTCTACTCTTTGAAGAAAATCTAACAGTTTAAATACATCTGAGTTAAAAAAAACAAGCAACATCTACAAGGATTAATGAAAGCTAACAGCAAGGAACGAACATGATTAATAGTAATACATTTTAAAAAGTAGCAGTTAGCTCATCGTCTTCTGTTCTTGAGAGCTCTACATAATTTATATGTCGTCTTGTTAGAGTCATCATCGAAATGCAGTAATATAGATTATTTGTGAAGTTTTCTATCTTAATTATAACTGACCAAAATGATTAGAATGCTGAATAATTAGTATGTACCTCACACTGCCCCTGTCTGTTTCTGTGACATGGTTCAAATTACAATGTGCATGCTAACAAAGAATTATTCCAAAAATACTCAGTGATCAGCAGATGAAAGTTTCCAGACTCATCATTAAAATGGTATGACCGCATATAAATATTCTATCTGCTTTATTTGATGTGACAGAATTCTTTATCTGTTGAAGTCATTGACACGGTCAGTCAATTAACGGTTCTTAGCTCCTTCCAAAATCAACTGCAATTACAACAAATGTATTTTTTCAAATTAAAAATATATGCTTATTTGCCCACTTTATTGAGAATGATTCTTTTGTTCCTGTTTGATTTAAATTGACACTTTCTGCAGTCATGATCAGACTATTTACAGTTATTCTCAGTAAACTAAATTTAGTTTAAGGAAAAGAAAATGATTGCATCATTTTAAAATTTAACATTTGTAATTTCCAACATCATATTGTTAATTATTGTATTTATAAATGTGATAAATCACTGTTTTTTTATAAGAGGATAATCATGCTCGAATCTCATGGGTAAGATTCTAGCCTGAGCTGGTATAATATTTGAGAATGGTAGAATTGCAGCTCATCTAATTTGGACCTGAGTCTGATTAAAGCAGAAAACAAGACACAGTCAAATTAAGCTCGACTACTATGTTGAAACTGAATTTAGCAGGAGATTTTCAGATCTCGATATAAAGCTTATCTATTTACCTAGCTAGCTTTGCAATTCACGATTGACATAGTTTAGAATGTTCCAGAGGGTTAATGAGTTTAAAACGGTGATCATTGAATCAGGAGAAGATTGGTCACACAAGAGAAAGTTGGGGTTATCTCAGACAGAGGCGACAAGTGGCACAGGAAAGGATGTCAGGGTTGTAATCTCAGGATGATTGAAACCAAGAACCTGGGAACCAACACATGAATGAGGAACTCTGAGTCAGGAAATCAATGACAGGACCAACTAGTCTGTAACTGATACACTTAGCTTGACACAATAGTATTGCATGTGAATTGTGAGGTCTACATAGTCTTTATTTTGTGAATTATTAATAAAACATATCATACTCACTATTAGAATCTGTAACATTTGCTGCTAGTTCCTTGTTGACACCATTGGTCAGGAGCTTGACAAGAGAATTTAGTATCCTTGGATGGTCATGGATTGAATGATTAACTCAAATTTAGAGAGATCCAGCAGTATATTGTAACCTAAAGCAGCAATTTATATGTGCCAATAGATGATGACAATATGATGGAGTCGCAGTTGGTGATTTGAGGCATTGTGTGAATATGTGAATAAGGTGTGGCACAAATGGCTCTGTTACGCTATGGATGATTATGTGGTGCAATCCCATGTCTGAATCAATATGGACAAAGGTCCATGGGAATAACAGTGAAGGGAAAGCTGCAAATATCTGAAAGGCTGCAGCAATTATTTGTTGCATGAAAAAAATTGAAGAAAGGGAAACAGAAGCAGTCATTTTAAAATGTCGCCTGGTACAAATGGAGAAACAGGCTGATGAAAGAAGGAAAAGACACAGCTCTGGAAACAACAGTGTGCCAATTATACATTCCATTTGATTAGTTTTCTGACTCAAGGCAAGAAGGTGGAGTCCAGTATACGAAAATCAGAGCAAGACACCGCAGGCAGAGGAAGAAAAACTGAAAGTAGAGCAGAGATTTATTGACCTCCAAATTGCACTACAGGTTCTGTATCAGGCCACACCACATCTCAGAAAGAAGTAGACAGGCTGAGAAAACAGTCATCGATCCAAAGAGAATACATTTGTGCATTTGGAGATAAATTCAGAGGGCCCAATGATGGTAATTCAGGGTATGCGCCCCACCCTTGGCAGAGGAGGATTAGCTGAGGAAGCCTGGCAATACAGCTGGAGTCATGATGGCTATGATTATGATGCACCATCTCCAGGGATCCTCAGGGACACAACCGTTGCTTGGGCCAGAGTCAATGCACCCTCTAGATGCACGGCGAACAGCACAGCAACCAGAATCAGGGCTCAGAGGGGCAGAGAGGAACTCAGGCAAACCCAGGCCCTCCAGGTTAGCGACAACAATGACAAGTCCGATAAACAGGAGCAATGATGTGACCCACCTCATATATGATCAAACTGCTGCCCGGAATGACAAAATATATACTGATCCATGTGATTGCACCCTTCAGGCTCTCTGCCTTTATTCTGATGAAGGGCTTTTGCCCGAAACGTCGATTTTACTGCTCCTCGGATGCTGCCTGAACTGCTGTGCTCTTCCAGCACCACTAATCCAGAATCTGGTTTCCAGCATCTGCTGTCATTGTTTTTACCTAATCTCTGATGGTGTCAGGCCTCAGAAAAGTGGATGTACCAGGGACGATGGGGCAATTTTGGGCAGCCAATACCACAATGTCATGTGAGAGACTACTTTGCAATGTTTTCTGTGAACACTGGAAGATCCAGAACTGTCCTAAACAGACAACCTAGTATTGACCTCTCATGACACACCCCAAAACAGATTGACTTAAGCAAGTTCACACAGACTAGTGGCCTCTCCAAACCTTCAGATTTTGAAACAGTGGGTGATGGATTTAAACACAAGTGCATTATTAAGTTGGGAAGTGAGGATGATCACTTTCTGGGACAGATCTAGTGAAGATATAAGGCTTATTGTTTAATTGAGTAAACTGGAAAGTGAGGGTGACCTGCCCTATCTATATAACCATAGGGCAATACATAGGCTGTGTCAGTGCTATGACTGAACTAAAATGGAACCACAAGAAATTATATTGGACCTAGTTGTATAGGGGGGCTGCTAAGATGGCATGAAGGGATTTTTACCAATCATAAACTCACACGTGGCAGAATGACCCCACAACATAGAAATGTCCAGAACCTTATCCCTAGAAATGGTACAGCTTCCCAAAAGAAGCCAAGGCCAAGATAGAGAAGGTTACTTGTTGAGGCAAGGCATATCAAGACTGTGGCATCAACCAACAATTCTCCCATTTTGCCTGTTAAAAGCTGAATGGATCCTTGAGGCTAAGCATTGATTATTGAGTTGTGAATGAGGTAACACTACTTACCACTCCCTTGGTAGCCATGAGCTCAAAAACCTTGTTGTCACAACCAGCTGCTAAGTAATTTACAGTGGTTGACATAAGTAATGGATTTTGGCCAGACCCTTAATAAAAAATGTGTCAGTACAAATTTGTCTTCATGATTAAAGGATAGCAGTGCACACAGGCTTGTTTATCTAACAATAGGACATCTATCTTTGACTAGTGGCCAGCCCAGGTTCTGCAACATTACTTGCACCCAATATGCTTTGTTGTTAAGTGCATTGATGATTTGTTACTCCAAACAGAAACCTGAAGCAGCACTTAAGAGGAACTGTTGTATCTCTGAGTGTTTATCTGAACAAAACTTCATCCAAAGAAGGTACAAATAACGAGAGAAAAAGATTTAGGAATGGAATTAAAATGGGAAAACATGGGGTTGAAAACAAACATCAAGAAACAGTTGCAAATTGCATATCTTGACTGATCTTTAAGGGCTTAGGTCACCATGGGCTTGGTGAGCTATTGCAGAAATCACAGATGGCTCTGCTGCCAAAACCACCCTTATGCATGAATTGTTAAAGGAAAGTATCGAGTGGAATTGGCTGATGACCACCCAATAGCTATACGGGAACTGAAGCAAACATTGGATAATATGATTGCTTTGCAGGTCTTCAACCCTGACAAGCCTTGAGCTTTAGAAATAGCGGTCACTGCCAAATCACTGTCTGCTGCATTTCTGCAGCAAATTTACCAAGCTTTGTCCTGTGGCCTATGCCTCTAGACATTAAACAGCGGTGGAAAACAGTTACGCCTTCTTTGAGAGACATCCACTAGCTGTATTTTGTGCTGTACAAAATTTCATTTTCATAGTGGGTTTAAACATATTGACAATCCTGACAGAGCACGCCCCCACACAGTTGTTGTTAGAATGACTGATTGAAAGACAGCAATGTGGGTCAAAACCAATTAATCAGTTGGATTTGCTTATTGCATGGCAGTGACATGCAAGTTAACTTATCACCACCTGTTTGGCAGCAAATCTAAGTTACCAGGAGAGGATGACACAAATTTTAGTTTGACAGCAAAGTGTCTCAAGGCACCCTTCATGGCAAAAGGCAAAGTCACCATAGTCCTGCTCTCTGTTAATAGAGAGATGACTGATAGTTTAACTTGTGGGTTCCACACCTCAACTGAAGATGGGACCTTCACGGTAACCTCAACTGGTGTGGGAATTGAACCTCCACTGTTGGCATCACTCTGCATCGCAAATCTGCCATCCAGCCAAATGAACTCACCCCTGTGGCATCATACCAGAAGTAGTGGGAGTGACTGTTACAAAACAGGAGATGGAGATTCAGGGGCATCTATGAAAGTTTTTGTTGTTGGTTCATCCAAGGTAAAAGATGGAATAAGGAAGACAGTTCTGAAAGAAAGTCATATTGGACCCGAAACGTTAACACTGTTTCTCTCTCCAGAGATCCTGCTAGAGTTGTTAAATTTCTCCAGCATTCTCTTTGTTTTGTTTCAGATTTCCAGCATCCACAATATTTTATTTTTAAGGAAGACAGGTTGTAGTATAAATATACACACGAATCAAGGAGGTTACACAGAGGATACACAGAAAGACAAAAGCTCCTAGATACTCACCAAAAGTGATAACATCACCTGGGCCTGACATGTGAGGATATGGTTAAAACAACAAGGGGAGAATGATGGTCCTACAGACAGTTCAGACAATTAACAATAAATAAGGTGTTAGTTTTGCAGGAAACTGCTGGCCAGATTCGAGATGAAGACAGCATTCAATGACATCCTGACCATGGAAATGGGAAGCACTATCCAATGTAAAAGGGAAATGGGAGGACTCTGGTATACCACAAGCCATGCAGAATGCAGCCCTCACCGTGGGACATTGTACATAACAACTCAATGTTGCAATGGGGGTCCACTTAAGTTTGCACATGCCAACCATTGCACATAAACAGTTGGCAGAATACAAGTTGGTTCACTGATCAAATTTCCAAATTTAACCAATGCTTGCTTTAAACATGAGTTTTACTGGTATTGCAAAAAAGATAATTTACATCTGTGGTGTATGTCCATGTATTCTGAGTCCACTCCAACTGATCATCAAGTGTGAGTCAGGGCATAGGTAGTGGATCATAAAAGAACGGTTGTTATCACCACACATCCAGCTACAAAACTTCATAAAATACAGACAATATCCATTGACCACTACTGTCTGGAACATTTCCAGGACCTAAAAATTATCTTGTCATGACCACAATGAAGAAGTAAGTATATAACAATATACAATATGAATTGGTGCCAATTGTTTTAAACATGACAAATATTCACCTACCTGATGGTTGTTTAAAGAGAACTCAAAAGTTGGTTAAAGCTTCATTGTGACAACTACCCTGGAAGGAGTCAGAAGGAGTGGGGGACGAGGGGCAACCAAATCAACAGAGGCATAGAAGCAATTGCAGTTCAGTGGATGATGTTGCCACAGTGTTCAACATGGGAATTTCTCTGGTAACTAACTTCAGAGTTAGGAAATGTAGATTTAAAGGTAGGAGGTCACCACTTGGAGGGATGACCTGTGAAAGTGGCGCACCAATGTCCAACTGTACCCGTGGTTCTGCATCACATCCCATGTGATATAATTAATATTTAGTAAAATAGTAGTGGTTACATTTGGTTTAGTTTAGTATCTGAAATCACTGCAAAAGAGAATTGTAGTAACAAATGCTTATATTCCCTCACAAATGGGAATAGTGTAATGTAATGAGGCATGAGAGTGATCTAATAGAGTAAATCTTAAGATCAAAAAGAGGACTATTGAGACTTTATTCCACCTAGCCATCTTTGCAATACATAATTAGCATAGCTTAGAATGATCTAATGGGTTGAGTTTAAAAAAAAACTGATAATTGAATGAGGAGACTGTTGTTCTTGCAAGAGGGTTTGAGGTTGTTTGGGACAGAGGAGATAAGTTATGTAGAAAAGGTACAAACTTTGGACTCTCAGGACGAGAGACAACAAGAACCCAGGGGATCGGTGCTTCAATGAGAAATCCGAGTCAGGGACTCATCCAAGGCAACCAGCCCAAGGCTGTTCAACTTGGCTAAACAAGGGTAACGTTGTATATGAATTGTCAGATTTGCATCGTCTTTGTAACTGGTTTGTTATTTTACTTTGACATAAAACTTACTGTACTCACTATTAGTGTCTGTAATATCTGCTACTATTATCTTGTTGGCTCTTAATGCCACTAACTGAAAGTTGGACAACAAACGTCTATAGAATGTTGTCTGTCCAGGAAGAAACAAAGATGTGCATGTACAGAAAAATTAGCATGCATGTCAAAATAAAAGTTTACAATGACATTCAAATTGAAGTTATGGTGATCTGTAAGGAACTCATGAATTAATTCAAACTCATGATAGTCACATGATTACACTGACTACTGTCGAAGAATGTGGTGTTGGAAAAGCACAGCCAGTCAGGCAGCATCCAAGGAGCAGGAGAATTGACTTTTCAGGCACAAGCCCTTCATCAAGAGATCTAGCACCACACTTTTTGACTCTGATCTCCAGCATCTGCAGTCCTCACTTTCTTCTACAATAGCTAATAAAATGTTGAAATGGTAGATTACTGTCTTGAGATAGTCTTGCTTTAATTGTCAGAAATCAATTTCAGAGATTTCATAAATTTTACAAAACACATTGTGCATAGCATAAAGGCAAAGAGGCTCATTAATACAAATTATATAGTATAACTGACCTAACTAATATGCATTTTAACTGGATGTGCAAGTCGTTCAAGTGCACAATTTTAGAATAATAACGTATTCAAATATATGTGTTCAATACAGTTTTAACTTAGTCTGAACAGATGCCAGATTACAGTCCACAAAAGCTGTGATAATGCAGCTTCCTGCTTATTGCTGTCAAATTTAGCAAAAGGTATTTTTAAAAAAAAGGTGTGATTTTCAGTCAGGAATAAAAAGCTTCAAAACAATATTACAATGAGAAACATCTGTTTTCTAATCATATCATCCACATTTGCCCCTTTTTATTACTCCTACCATACCTTGCAGTTTCACAGAAATAAATAATCTGACTGTGTTTTTAATTAAAATATTCAACACCTTAATTGTCAATAGCTAATGATATTCTCTGAAGTAATTTTCTTACATGGACTAAGCAAAATTCCATCTCCAAAATTCATATTGTATTGATTTATGTAAAATAATCTTTTGAAGCTGACATGAATAGGAGAAAGATGCCCATGTTATTTTATGCCTTTAGCTGTTTTTTAATCTACATTCTTCATTTTTTAATGTGTTAAAGAGAGTTTCGTTTTATAGCCAGTTAACAATGCAGCTATATTTTCCTTCCTACCTAACATGCGCTGCATTCTATTATATTATCGAGTATTTTGAATGAGCAATGAATAAAAGTTTTGAATTACCCTATAATATTGTATACAAAGCAAAACTGTTTCATGAATTAAAAAGTGAGTACTACCTGATAACACAAAGTATCAGAAATCTGCTACTGCTATGAGTAAATTCATTTCTTGCACTGTTAAAATTATTATTCAGCCCATCATGTCCATATTGGTTCTGTGCACTGCACCATTTCCCTTTTTGTACAACAATCAAATTCCATTTCAAATGCTATATTTGAACCTTTCTTCACCATATGAATGGATCTCTCTTATATTACAGTTGACCTTTCCTTGCACCTTTTATGTAGCTGTAACGTTATATTCTGCATTCTGTTCGAATACCCTGATGTACTTATGTAAAGTATGATTTGCCTGGGTAGCACACAATACAATACTTTTCACTGTATGTCAGTACATGTAACAATAATAAATCAAATCAAACTAAATACAATATCGTAAAGATTTTGCAATCAATCTCAGAAATGTATGTGCTTGTTTAAAGCAGAATGATACTCTCTCTGAATAGACTTTTTCTGGAATTCATGGCAATTGATTATACAAGAGCTACACCGTCTTCTAATATTGACAATATCACACTAAAATACAAAGATGTTTCTCAGTAGTTTCTCAGATAGTTTCTCAATCTACTCAGTGCAGCTGAACGTCTTCACGGTCTTAGTGAGTTGTACAAGATTATAGCTTGCCTGTCCTAAATCCTCATTTATTACGGATTGGAGAGATTTTGTTTTAAAAAAGGAACTATTCCAGCACAATATATACTTTGGAAAGAATATTAGAACTTTAATGACCATTAAAACAATCGCAAAATATCTCAATTTAGTAGAAGCATTAGCCAAGACCTACTTTTGGGAAATAAGACAGGCCAGGTGACTGAAGGGGCCAGCGACCATAATTCTATTAGTTTTAAAATAGTGATGGAAAAAGATAGACCAGATCTAACAGTTAAAGTTCTCAATTGCAGGAATTTTGATGGTATAAGGCAAGAACTTTCAAAAGCTGATTGAGGACAGATATTCACAGGTAAAGGGATGGCTGGAAAATGGGAAGCCATTAGAAATAAGATAATGAGAATCTAGAGATAGTATATTCCTGTCAGGGTGAAAGGAAAGGCTTGTCCGTATAGGAAATGCTGGATGACTAAAGAAATTGAGGCTTTGGTTAAGAAAAAGAAGGAAGCATATGTCAGGTATAGACAGGATAGATCAAGTAAATCCTTAGAAGAGTGTAAAGGCAGTAGGAGTAGACTTAAGAGGGAAATCAGGAGGGCAAAAAGGGGACATGAGATAGCTTTGACAAATAGAGTTAAGGAGAATCCAAAGGGCTTTTACAAACAAATTAAGGACAAAAGGGTAACTGGGGCGAGAACAGGGCCCCTCAAAGATCAATAAGGCAGACTTTGTGTGGAGCCACAGGAGATGGAGGAGATACTAAAAGAACACTTTGCATCAGTGTTTACTGTGGAGAAGGGCGTGGAAGACATAAAATGTGGGGAAATAGATGGTGACCATATTACAGAGGAGGAAGTGTCGGATGTCTTGAAATGCATAAACATGGATCAGGTGTACCCTAGAACTCTGTGGGAAGCTAGGGAGGCGATTGTTGGACCTCCTGCTGAGATATTTGTATTATCGATAGTCACAGGTGAGGTGCCGGAAGACTGGAGGTTGGCTAACGTGGTGCCACTGTT
>NC_057724.1:24602897-24614121 GCF_004010195.1 Chiloscyllium plagiosum
CATGGCTTTGTGCGTGGGAAATCATGTCTCACAAACTCGATTGAGTTTTATGAATAAGTAACAAAGAGGATTAATGAGGGCAGAGCAGTAGACGTGATCTATATGGACTTCAGTAAGGTGTTCGACAAGGTTTCCCATGGGAGACTGGTTAGCAAGGTTAGATATCATGGAATACAGGGAAGACTAGCCAGTTGAATACAGAACTGACTCAAAGGTAGAAGACAGAGAGTGGTGGAGGAGGGTTGTTTTTTAGACTGGAGGCCTGTGACCAGTGGAGTGCCACAAGGATTGGTGCTGGGTCCACTACTTTTTGTCATTTATATAAATGATTTGGATGTGAGCATAAGAGATAGAGTTAGTAAGTTTGCAGATGACACCAAAATTGGAGGTGTAGTGGACAGCGAAGAAGGTTACCTCAGATTACAATGGGATCTTGATCAGATGGGCTAGTGGGCTGAGAAGTGGCAGATGGAGTTTAATTTAGATAAATCCAATGTGCTGCATTTTGGGAAAGCAAATCAGAGCAGGACTTATGCACTTAATGGTAAGATCCCAGGGCATGCTACTGAACAAAGATACTTTGGACTGCAGGTTCATAGCTCCTTGAAAGTAAAGTTGCAGGTCCAGAGGATAATGAAGAAGGCGTTTGGTATGTTTTCCTTTATCGGTCAGAGTATTGAGTTGCCAGGGTTAGAGGATTTGAGCTATAGGAAGCGGTTGAATAGGCTAGGACTGTTTTCCCTGGAGTGTCGGAGGGTGAGGGGTGACCTGATAGAGGTTTATAAAATGAGGTGCATGGATAGGGTAAATAGACAAGGTCATTTCCCTGGAGTGGGGGAGTCCAGAACTAGAGGCCATAGGTTTAGGGTAAGAGAGAAAGTAAAAAAGACCTAAGAGGCAACATTTTCATGCAGAGTGTGGTGCATGTATGGAGTGGGCTGCCAGGAGGTGGTGGAGGCTAGTACAATTGCAACATTTAAGAGGCACCTGGATGGGTATATGAATAGGAAGGGTTGTAGGGATATGGGCTGGGTGCTGGCAGGTGGGACTAGATTGGGTTGGAATATCTGATCGGCATGGACGAGTTGGACCAAAGAATCTGTTTCTGTGTTGTACATCTCTATGACTCTATGCCTCTAAGTGATTGGATCATTAATCTCCAGGAAATACCATTATCAGGTGGCTGAACATGAACAAAATTAGGTTGCTGATCCTTTTAAGTAACTATACAGCCACATTATTGGTCAATACATGAAATACATAGCCAAAATAAAACAGATTTATAGAGCCAGATGGAGATGTGTTGATGGAAGACATCATATTTGAGAGGAATTGTGACTCATATCAATCTCTTAACCACAGAAATGGCAATCATATTACTGGCCATTGAACACAGCCACTAAGTACAGCCACAGACAGAATGCAATGCAACAGCTGTTCAATGATATAAAAATATCAAAAGAGATGAATGTATTAACTTCACTAAATAAGTAACTGGAGGACAACACATGAAACTAACAAAGTCAACTGTTGCAGAACTCAAAATGGATTACTGGCAACTGTTTGGATATTGTGAAGACAATGTGAACAACATGGCTCAAAAACATTGTTCGATTTTATCTGAACATAATGCACTGAAAATTCAATAGTGTGAGTTTTCAGGCACAAGGATCAAGACACACCATTTTTCTGCGACTGATCGAGGTGATGCAGACAGCTAAAAGTCCCTGAAGCCTTCCCACCATTCAATAAATCATGATCTCATTCCAGCTTTAACTTCACTTGATTTCCCGCAAAACATAATCCCTCACAACCCAACCCCACCACAATCAAATGTCTGTCTGACTCAGCTCTGAATAAATCAATGAATCCACATAAAGAGCGATTAAAGACACTCAGATAAGAAATTCCCTCTCATATCAGTCTTTAAATGGGATCATTCTTATTTGTGATACTGTTGCCCGTATTTCTAGATGGCTTCATAGGAGGAAACATCCTTGCAGCATCTACCTTGTAAGCTCCTCACAACCTTTATAAGTTTCAACAAGATGTCCTCCTCTTCTTCTAAACTCTAAGAGTGTGGCCACAATTTGCTCAACATTTTCTCATGAGAATTTCCCAAGAATCTACCCAGGGAACCATATTTGAACTGCACCCAATATAAGCATTCCTTCCTTAAATGGAGGAACCCAAATGAATACAGGACTCTAGATGCAGTCTCACCAAAGCTCTGCATTATTGGAGCAAACCTTTCCTACCTTTGTATTCAATCACATTTGCCTCCTAATTAATTGCTGAGTTTGAATGCTAATATTTTGAGATTCATACAGAAGAATCCTTCTGCACCAAAAATACTTAATATTCACATGCTTGACTTCACCCTTATATTGAACACGACTACATCTCATAACTATATCTCACAGCTTCCATTTGCTTCCAGTGACTCATTTAAGATAGGCACATCACATAAACCTATTGCACCACACTCACTGACATTCTGTCCTCCCCTCCTGCAGGGCATGGTAGAATATAATAGGAGAGATACCTGGCTCACTTCCTAAGCCTTCATTAGGAAACAATTCTGTGAATTGTTGACACAACAATAGTTGATGTCAGAGTAATTGATGTGGCAGAGAGCACCAAAGATGTCTGTGTGTTCTTGTCTAATACAACTTCACAAATATCACTACATGCCAGATTGCAGCAGGACAGTGAAGAATATTCTGCACGTGGTGTGAAATTGAACCTTTTGCTTTCACCTCACTACCTCTGTTCTCTTCCAACACACTTACCTAGACCAACCCTGCACAGTTTAGGCTCTTTCAGCTACCCTATCTCTACCATCCAAGACCCTTCAAGTTGAAGCGTAGAAACAAGAGCACATGCCTGATGAAGAAGCACAGGGAAGTTGCAGTCAGATCAGGCAGAATGGATCATGTGTCTGTCAGCTCACTAGAAGATGAGGCTGCAGGATATTCTGCTGCAGAGGACTCACATGAGCACTTTTCTGTGTGTGCATTGTATTTTGTGGTGTGTTTGGGACATTACACTGTTTAGTCTTCAAAGTAGTGATGCTTGAGCCTGTGGAACCTGCAGAAAGAAAATTTAGAATTTGATCAATGCATACATTGGTTTGAATTTTTGGCTAGGTCTTAGTCACGTGGAATTGTTTTTGGAAGGTGTGTCACTGAGATGTCTAGCAAGCTCTCTTGCTGTATTAGATTAGATTAGATTACTTACAGTGTGCAAACAGGCTCTTCGGCCCAACAAGTCCACAGCGAGTCTCCGAAGAGCAATCCACCCAGACCCATTCCCCTACATATACCCCTTCACCTAACACTACGGGCAATTTAGCATGGCCAATTCACCTAATCTGCACATTTTTGGAGTGTGGGAGGAAACCGGAGCACCCAGAGGAAACCCACGCAAACACGGGGAGAATGTGCAACCTCCACACAGACAATTGCCTGACGCGGGAATTGAACCCGGGTCTCTGGCGCTGTGAGGCAGCAGTGCTAACTGCTGTGCCACCGTGCCACCCTATAATGATTAGATTCGCTACAGTGTGAAAACAGGCCCTTCGGCCCAACCACTCTACACTGACCCTCTGAAGAGTAACCCCACCCAGAGCCATTTCCCTTTGACTAATGCACCTAACACTGTGGGCAATTTAGCTTGGCCAATTCACCTGACCTGCACAATGTTTGGATTATTGGAGGAAACCCGTTACCCTGTTAACTAACTACCTCAAACCAACCCCACCTTACCACATCCCATTCCTGGAGCATCTCAGCATTAATGGGATATCCTGGAGTTCATCAACATTCCTGGCACCCGCACCAGCACCATCTCCAAAAGACTATTGTGTCACAAGCAATAACTGTCCGGAAATGTCTGAATATTTCCTGAAATTTCCTTTGGATATGCTAAACAAGGGGAAATTATCACCTCACATTGCAAAACCTGGCGATGCACAGTAGGCACATTCTCTTTTCCCAGGACCAGTAGAGAAGGACAGGACACCAGAGTAAACAAGCCAAGTCTAAGGTTGTTGCCTGGGTCAGTGCAGTATTGGCTGTCTGGAGGAATGCACTACAATGTAGAAAGAAAATCAATGACCTTAACAAGTGTTATCATCTTCTCTCCATACCTCAATCTATGTCTGTTAATGTACCTACCTCTCACCATGACTCAAGTTTTACCATTCTCATTATTGCCTGCAGCAAGTTCCCTTACTCACTGGTACCTACTTCAACTGCAACAGCACTAACCCCCCATTGCCCTCTGTGCTGCTTGCTCACTCGCTTGGCACACCTCTCTACCTGAGCCAAAAGTAACTGCTGAGCTATCTACTTTCAATTTCCATACTACCTAATGCTCTCACATTCCATCATGAAAACAGCCCATTATAGGGCAGAAAGAGTTTTTGGTTGACTAACATTTATCTTCTGGGAACATAGGAACAGGAAAAGGCCGTAACTGACATCCTGAGAAACATCTGCTCATCAGGATGTAAAGGATATAAATTCCTAAAATACCTAACTAGTTTTGATTGGGAGTGTCCTGACTAGTCTTGTTGTGTATGTCCAAATATTTCAAATTCAGCAATATGAACTTACTCTTAAGTTAAGTCTGATGTCTCACAAGATCATCATAACTCGAGAATAGATAACTATATAAGAAATCTTACACTGTTCTCAAGATTGAATTTAACTTCTGTGTAAGATTGCTTGTGGACATCCTTTCCCACTTGGTATCAATAGCTTGGAAGAAAGCCAATAAGCAGAATTGGTGACAGTGAATCTACCCAAAGATTTTCAGCCACACCATTCGAATATGCTTCACTTCAGGCACCCAACATTACATTATACAATATAATTCATTGGAGGTGAAATGCTTGTGGATATCCTAAAATTGCAATGTGATGAGGTTATACAGTCATGCAAATATTTTCTATTTGTAACTATTAACCTTTGACAGTGCTGTCCCAAATAAGTGCTGTGATCTATAATGTTATAAATAACTTCAAAGGACATGCTAAATATTCACATTTGATATTTTCCACAAACAGAAAAAACAGCATCACAATTCTGGTTATCATTACAAGTTCCAATCTTATTGTCATTTATGTTGCATTTTCTCTGCATCACACAATATGCCAAAATGATCAATTAATCTAGTTCAATTCAACTATTAATGCAATTTGTCGTGTTCAAACCATAACCACCACAGCACAAAATTGTTAAACAGCAATATCTGATACATCATAGACATAGATATTGGAACTCAAAATAATCACTGGTACAAATTAATATCTTAGGCAAGTGAACAAGTTTTTTTTCAGCACTTATTACCTTCAATAACTCCCCTAAGTCTACTATAAACAATTGATACAAAATTAGGATTCATACAGTTACTTTAAGCCGCCTGTTTCCTGTTGTAATCTACTTCACTGTCATCATGTAAAAGCCAGAGGTGAAATATAACACTACTGGCTAATGAAAGCTAAATTCCTTTGAGAAGATTTGATTCACAATATAGAAGTCTGAAATGAAAAGCTATTAGAATAACAATACTGAGATCTGCACATCCTGACAGATGATCAATATTAGATGCACTTCACATTGGGCCATTTGGGTGGGTCAATAGTGCAAGTCATTACATTGAAGTCACAGGTTTAAGTTCCTCTGGTGGCTGACACTCAAATTCTCAAATTTAAAAGCATAATGAATTTACTTAGTTTTTAGTTCAGATGGTAGTGGGAATTCACACATATAACCAGGAATGATCACATTACCCCAGAGTATATAATCTCGGAAGGTATTAAATGACATATTGCCAACAACGTTGACCTTCGTCCTTGGTTAAAACTATTCTGAATCCATTGTGCAACTTATCAGCTGTATCTTTTTCTGTGTGAAGGTCAGGAGGTTGAAGCCTTTGATTTGACGTGTAACAAGAGTAAATTGCTCGTGTTTGTACATCATGCTTTATCCTTTCGCTATGAAATTTGAGTCATTATAAATTTGAAGCTATGTTATAAGAGAGTGACCACAAAAAGGCATTTTCTAAAAGGAAGTCAAGAGGGCTGATTCATTATATTAGCACTTCAACATTATTGTGGCTGCCCACAAAACAACAGACCTGCAAACTAGAGACATTTTCTGATCAGCCTGTTTAGAAATGTTGTTACATTGGAACTTGAACCCTGGTCTAATGAACTCAGAGGTAAGGACACTACCACTGCACCACAAAAACACTATCTATAAGTTCACACCACATGCTCAAATGTCAGTTGGTATTTGAAATGAAACAAGCTTGTTGAGGATCTAATTAAAAGGACATTGCTACAAATTGTCAAAGGCACATCTGAGAAACAAAAGGGATTGTAGAACAATTGTAGTTGTTGTAGAACAACAAAAGAAAAGCAGTATGTGACCTAGCACAGGAAATTGGTGCAAATAATTATAAGTGCTTCTCATTTCACATTAAAATGAATAGTCACCCATTGCAATAGATAAATATATTGCTATCTTATGCATCAGTTCAAATTATTTTACTTCAAAACAAAACTTGACAAGGGCAAAAAATGAACTTGGGATTACAACAAACAATTACCCTCTGATACAAGTAGCAGACATTCTTTTTTGCATGACTGCTACCTGAACTACATGTAACATTTAGCTAGCATGCTGTTAAGTAGCTGTATATCTAAGATCATGCACAAACTTATGAATGACGGCTGTTGCCTTTGTTCCTCTAGGTGAGGGAGGTCAAGAGTTTGGAAGAGCAACTGGAAGGAAGTTTGGCAAGATCCTGCTGTGCTGCTGTATTCTCAAAAGTGTGAAACTCCTTGAATATTATTGCAGCTGCATTTAGCAAGGCAAATAGAGAGCATTTCTACTTGTGCCTTGCAGATAGTGGACAGGCTTTTAGGAGTCAAGAGATGCGTTACTTCTCACAAAAACTCAAGCCTTTGATCTGCTGTTGTATCTACAGTATTTATGTGGCTGGCTCAGTTAAGTCCTTGGTAAATGGTAACCGACAAAATGTTGACAGTATTCAGCAATGGGAATGTTATTAATAACAAGGGGAGATGGTTACATTCTCTTTTGTTGGAGATAATTATTGCCCCGCACTTTTGTTGCATAAATTTAATCTTCCACTGAATTTACAGGCCATGTAGGCATGGAACTGTTTTGGTATCAGAATGTTGTACAGTGGAAGGTTAATGTTTTTGGACAAAGTGTAAGGCCATATTTTTGGAAAGAGCATAATTTTAGTCAACCACGCTTCATGAATTAGTAACTGATCCCATAATTATAGAGCCATTTCATATCAAATTAACCCTTAATAGGTATATCCATCATCCATTCCCTGGTCCCATTAGATCTCAAACATTCCTTCAGATCATATGAGATGATAATGGATTCCCTTTTATACTTTTTAAATAAATCGATACACATAGTTACAACATTTCAAACAAAACAAAATATACAAAATTACAACATATTATGTTCACATTCTTCTTGCTTCTTTTGTGCATTAAAGTTTAAAGCATCCTTTTTCCAATATGTCCAACCATTTCTTCGAGCTTGCTCCTTTCTTTGCAAAATTGTCAAACAGCTGACTGTTATCCACCAACTTCAATTTTCAAAGTTGTCTGTTCTCTATCATCTGTTTGTAACCATAATATCAATGATGTCATTTATTCTTCCCATCTATGAGTTGAATACACATTATTCTACAATGATTTATTATCAATATAGCACTCAGAGCTTTTGAGTCCTTATTTTGCTTTTCTTCCAGTTAGTTTCACTAAGAAAAATGCTATATTTACCATCTCATCAAGAGCAAGGATTTCTATCACTAAGGCATGTTGTACTGCTCTGATCTTTTTAGCTTCCTGACCTAAATGACAACATTTATCCCCTTTTCCCACAAGAGAAGTTCTAAACCCTGCTACAATTTAGAACCCAGCACAGAGATTTGCATAAGAAGTTTCATTAAAATCAAGAAGTTTCATCCTCCTAGCATCTCCTTAATTCCAGAAACATTCAAATCCCTATTTTAAAGAGTTTCAGGTTTTTTTTGCCTGAATAATACCTTCCACCTTGGAATTTTTCATATTTGTACTCAACTCTAATTCTTCAAAACTGGTAAGTGGCTCTGTTTGGGTGCCTAGCCAATTCAGCTGTCCAATTTGCAATTCTGCCATTTCAGTTTTAGAAGTTGCTGCATCATTTTGTGAGGTATTAGGTTGGCTAATAGCAATGGGGCTAACATTTTCCAAATAAGATTCCTGATGTAAATGAGACTGAAACAATTCTGCATGATTTTCAATTCTAGGTACTTAGAGGCCCCAGAAGCCTGACTTTCAATTTTCAACTCAGCTTTAAACTCACTTATGACAATGTTTTCAAATTTACTGCTCCCAACCGTGCAAAAAAATCATTCATATGCATTGTCAAGCTGCCTGAAAACTGCCTCTCAAGATACTAGTTAAATATATATCAGGGTCTGCGTTTAACTGATGACAATACAGTTTTAATAAGATAGACCTTACTGCAAAGTACCAACCATTAGAGACATCACTAAACCATATGCACATTCATTTGACTTCCAAAGTGTTTGGTTTACAGGTCCTCTCAGAGAGAATAAGGAAACATTTCCCTCAGGATCTGATCTCCCTGCAGAACTGCAACTTAAATATAAATTGATTTATACTCCAAAGCATTTGTTGCTAACAAAGCCAAGAAAATTTTCAAAATTGTCTTTTTTCTGCTGTCAGTGAAAACCATGGTCTTCCAGCATTTCTTCAAAAACCTCATGCCACTGGCCTTTATAAGTCTGATCACGAGATACTTTTCCATATCGGCCAATAAAATAAGGCTGGATGCCCCTCTATCTGACACCTCTGACACCCCAAATTCTCTCTAGCTTCATAATTCTTGTTATTTAACAACTTTTCTCAATGTATCTTCTCATTTGTTCATAGCAACTAAGACTTCTCAATCATGTGCATTTCTGGTCCTGATGATATTCCTGGTTAGTACTATATTCCTTGACTTCATTAAGTTAAATTCTCTAATTTGCCTTCTATCCCTTTCTGGTCTGTTGCTGTTTGATCATTCCTCCTATTGATAGGAATCCTTTCAATGGTGCATGAATTTTTTATAAGGTCATATTCACTTCCTGAACTAGCTTACATGGTTTTCGTTACATTTTTGGACTTCATGTTCCCCAGTCCATGGGTGTCACCCCTGACCCGCGCCCCCCCCGCCTCTAATTCTACACATTTATTCAGATGTGATATTTTTTTCCAGTGCTGTTTACTGCTCTACTTCAAATTGTTACATTTCTCCATTGACTAGTCCCTTCTGGTAGATATTTCATTTTACTACTCATTTCCATTAGTTTATTTTGGACCTATGGCCTCATATTGACCTTCAGAAATGATCTGCCTATCATCAGACAAACTGTCAATTGTGGCTGTTTGATCCTTCTAGCTGTGCATCATTTACACATGAGAAGTACCTGGCTTCTCATTATTTTCTATAACTTCTTCAGAATCTGTAAACTTCTAATCTATGCCAAGCAACCTTGAAGAGTATACCGAGTTTGGTTCCCATGCTGTTCAATTATTATTTTTCCTTTAACAATAACCTTCCACAGGTTTCTCAATTCTTTAAACCACTCTCTCTTATAATAATCTATATCTCCCTGATTCAAACCAGTTTCCCATGGCTTATATCTGAAGACACGACAAATTCTTTTAGAGACTTCAGCTTTAATGAAATTTTGTCTCTACGTGCAGTGAAAAAACTGTCTCTCAGCATCTCAATCAGGGATAACCCAAAATCACATGTCTCTGCCAGTCATCTTAACCTTGTCAATAATCCCAAATGGTTCTCAAACAACTGAATAAAACCAATAGCATCTCAGAATTAGATGAGGTTTGGGGGTCATAATATGCCTTTACTAAATCCATCAACTCGTGAAAGATTTTAGTATCTGGTACCTCAGGGAAAGTCAAGCTCCTAATAACTGAAAATGCTGGGGGTTTGCAAGTAGTCAGAAGGATTACTTATTGCTTTTCATCTGCCCCAATGTTGTTTGCCTGGAAAAAACTATTTCTGTATTGTGGTTCTGTTCGCCGAGCTGGGAATTTGTGTTGCAGACGTTTCGTCCCCTGTCTGGGTGACATCCTCAGTGCTTGGGAGCCTCTTGTGAAGCACTTCGGTGATCTTTCCTCTGGCATTTATAGTGGTTTGTATCTGCCACTTCTGGTTGTCAGTTCCAGCTGTCCGCTGCAGTGGCCGGTATATTGGGTCCAGGTCGATGTGCTTGTTGATTGAATCTGTGGATGAGTGCCATGCCTCTAGGAATTCTCTGGCTGTTCTCTGTTTGGCTTGTCCTATAATAGTCCTATAATAAAAGACAGCTCACAGGCACGGAAGGAACAATACTGGCCAAGGGACTCAACTACAACCACTGGGATGCCAAGACAGCAGACTTCCTAGCAGCACTAGAATGCACACTCAGAAACAATGGACTGACAGAAGAGATACAACAAACAGTGAGACAAAGTATCGTACCCCTGATAACAAGGAAAAGACAAACACATAACCTCAACACCAAGGAGAGGGAAGCACTAAAAGCACTAAGAAATGATAAGAACATAATCATACTACCAGCAGACAAAGGCAGAATGACGGTCATCTTGGACAAAGCAGAGTACATCCAGAAAGTGCAACAACTACTTGCAGATACCAACTCCTACCAAAAGAGGGAGTTTGTCCCCACCCCATAGCTCACCAATAGGATAAACAACATACTGAGGAACCTGCAAAAAAACGGACAGATAACCAGGTTTGACCTACAAAGAATGAAACCTGAAAGCAACACCACCTCCAGATTCCATGGACTACCTAAAGTGCACAAACCAGACATCCCACTCAGACCCATAATATCACTATCAGGGACACCATCACACAAACTGGCTAAAGAACTACAACAGAAACTGAAACACCTGATCAGCGGATCCAGACACTCTATACAATCAACATAGGAATTCTTGGACGTCATCAGAAATATACACATAGACAAGGAAGAAACTATGGTCTCATTCGATGTAACGGCACTGTTCACCTCTATCGACAAAACCCTAGCCAGAGAAACAATAGCCAACCTGCTGGACATACAGAACAGACAACAAGATGGG
>NC_057724.1:24614372-24711395 GCF_004010195.1 Chiloscyllium plagiosum
ACACACAAAAGAAGTTGCATCAAGACACTGTTCAAAAGGGCCACAACACACTGCAGTACACCAGAACTGCAAAAAGAGGAAGAAGAACACCTCTACAATATATTCGCCAAAAACGGATACCCCTGCAATTTCATCTACAGATGCCTAAGGGAAAGACAACAGAATGAGGACATGCCACGACCCAAAGGACTAGCCATGTTAACATATATCAAGAACATTTCTGAACTGACAGCCAGACTATTACAACCACTAGGACTCATAACAGCACACAAACAAACAGCCACTCTCAGGCAACAATTCACCAGGACAAAGGACCCAATACCCAGCATGAGCAAAACCAACGTAGTGTACAAAATCCCATGCAAGGACTGCACAAAACACTATATAGGACAAACAGGAAGACAGCTAACGATCCGCATCCATGAACACCAAAGAGCCGCGAAACGATGCGACCAGCTATCCTTAGTAGCCACACACGCAGATGACAAGCAACATGAATTTGACTGGGACAACACTGCCATTATAGGACAAGCCAAACAGAGAACAGCCAGGGAATTCCTAGAGGCATGGCACTCATCCACAGATTCAATCAATAAGCACATCGACCTGGACCCAATATACCGACCACTGCAGCGGACAGCTGGAACTGACAACCAGAAGCAGCAGATACAAACCACTATAAATGCCGGAGGAAAGATCACAGAAGTGCTTCACAGGAGGCACCCAAGCACTGAGGATGTCACCTAGACAGGGGACGAAACGTCTGCAACACAAATTCCCAGCTTGGCAAACAGAACCACAACAACGAGCACCCTAGCTACAAATCTTCTCACAAACTTTGAATTATTTCTGTATCATGGGCCCAATCTTCGATGACAGGATTGAATGAGTCAAGCTTCCCAAATAAAGGCAAGATGCCAGAAATGCTTAACCCAACTCAAATATGACTGTTTCTAGTGACTTTCTTCAAGCACATATTGTTTTCTCTTGTCACCACTGAAATAATTGCACAGTGGCTGGTATCCCATTACCAAGTCATCCTTTATGCACATGTGCACTGGACATGGGCTGTGACGAGCCAACTCAAAGCCAGAACCTAGACTGAGGAGATCTTATGAATCTGCTGTCTATTTCTGTCAGCCACGGCTCCCTGATTGGCCCAGGTGAACAATCCCAATCGAGAATCCCATAGTCAATGAGATTCGCCTGGTCCTGGTTCCAATCACTACACTATCAAATAAAGAAAAAACAAATCTAATACAACCCAATTTGATCATCATTATAACTATTCAAAAAAAAAAATGGATTATCATACAAACAAAGCTGGAATATCTACCAAAAGTTAACATCAAGTTTTAACTTGAAGCCCTGAATGAGTAAGACATCTCCTGTTGGGAGAAGGTATCTTTTTAGAAGTATCTAAATGTCCTAAATCTTCTGAAATTTCAGTGAAAGGGTTTTAGTTTGATATTATTTAGATCCTTCTTACTTTACAAACATGTATAAGTTCCTTCTAATTTAATATGCTTCTATATCATTTGATTTTGCTTGATTCTCGTGTCTAACAGTATTTATGTGACAAGGATTTTTGCCATCAGATATCAGTTGAGTATTTCAGAATTTCTGGTTCCAATATTTTTCCTATAGCTAACATCTTATTTTCAAACCAAAGTGTGATGTCATCATGTGTCTGTCTCCAAGCCTTCTTATCAGTGATTAAAGTATTGTTCATATCTCTTTGTGATCTCTGCTGAGTACTGTTCTGTGCATCAACTAGTTGCACAGTTGATTTGTTTTCATGTCTCCGATCCTTATTTTAAACAGTGGAGGATGCAATAAGATTATATGTTGGACAATGAGGATCCATGAGGATTCATCAGAAGTAACATCAATGCAGCAGTGTTAACAAAAACATCGAAGCAGGACTTCTTGGTGAACGTCTTTCAATAAAAATGAATCACGTGAAGTCATACTTTATATTATTGTAAATGTTTTGATGCTGCTGAGGCCAGAATCCCCTGCTTACTCCCAAGTACAAATGCAGTTTACTGATTTGATCTTCTTGCATATTTTCTGTTGCAGAAAACAGAGTTAATATTTCAAGTCCAGGGACTCTTCTTTGGGGCTTTGTTTTATGATAATGAAGCCTATTGGTTTTGGAATTTAGTGTGGGTGAACCTGATTGTATATGTGACTGAAAATCACAAACAGGCTGAGAGTGTCCTAGCTAGAAGGAGGCTTGCTCTCCTTGGCTTGAACTCCCACATGATGAGGAACACCTACATGGTAGAGAAGAAAGGGACAGTTACCCCTGTCCTAAGATGAGACTTCTGGAATCTGTGTATGGTTCCTCCCTCACCCTGTGAGGAAAGGGTACCTGGAGTTGGTGCACTCCTCGAATCTTTAACCCAATTTCCCAAGAGTCTCCAACAAGTCTGCCTGCCTCTCCAGTGTCTCTGCTCAATTTAACAAAGTCATTAGCATCCAACAACATAGGAGTGAGCATTTGGCTAGTCTCTGGCAGTCCTCAGAATGCTAGCAATCTGGTGATCTTCCTTCATTGGTCAACTGGAGACACATGGTGATGATGTGTCACCAAAATGTGCTCCCTACTCTAACTATGAACAAGTGAGGACTGCAGATGCTAGAGATCAGTATTGAGAGTGTAATGCAGGAAAAGCACAGCCGGTCAGACAGCATCCAAGGAGCCGGGGGGAATCGACGTTTTGGGCATAATCCCTTAACTTCAGAAGCAATCATCCCAACATTCACAGACAGTGCTGCATCAAGACATTATTTCAACATGCTACATCACACTGCAGCACCTAATAACTACAAAAAGCAGAAGAAAAATATCTATGCAATGTTTTCAAGAAAAACCAATACCCAATAAACACAATCCACTGATTCCTCAGAAACAAACCCAGACAAACAGACAAAATGAACCAAAAAATATAGCCACACTACCTTACATCAAAGACATATCAGAAATGACATCCAGACTAGTCAGACCCCTTGGCATTATGGTAGCCCACAAACCTACTGATACACTTAAACAGCGACTAATGAACCTAAAGATCCATTAGATACTACCAGCAAAACCAAAGTCATTTACAAGATATCATGCAAGAACTGTAAAAAAAAACTACACCGGACAAACTAGCAGGAAACTTGCCACGAGGATGCATGAACACCAACTGGCTACCAAAAGACATGACCCACTATCACTCGTTCTATAGATACCGACAAAGAAGGACACCACTTTGACTCGGACAACACACTCATCCTTGAACAGGTGATATAAAGACGTGCATGAGAATTCTTGGAGGCATGGCATTCTAACCAGAACTCCATCAATAAGCACATTGATTTCATTCCCATCTACCTTCCCATGAAAAGCAAAAGAACCAGAAATGACATCACCCACCTTAAGAAACCAAGAGCAATAAAGAGAGAGGTAGGACATACCACCAGCACCTCACCTGAGACTCTCAATGATGATGTTACCTAGTCTGGTGACGAAACATCTGAAAGCAAACCTTCCAGCTCAGTGAGCTAACGTATAGTTATCATCAACATGACTACAAATCTTATCAAAAATTGTTAAAAGAGAAGGAGAATCAAAATAAGGGTAGAAGCTTTGCCATCATGAGAATATGAGTTTTAATGGGTAAGCAATTCAACAGTTTATAATGAATCTAATGGGTTGCCAGGGTAAAGAGATCTTGGCATCTCTACGTAAGCGTTGTGGTCCTGTCCTATAAGGAGTGAGGAGACAAATTTCAGGAAGCCCTTCACCTTGGCTGGAAGAACTGACTGAGATGAAATTGGCTGTCATAGTTGTCAGTACTGGTGAATGTAGAGGAAACATGGTGCGTTGCCCTGAATGAAAGTGCAGAGGGCATGTTGGGTTATTATTTTAGGGTCGACCGTGTAGTAAGAATGAGTGTGGGAATATACTGCATGAAACAGTGCGAGTGCTAAAACATGAGCCACAGAAAAGGTTGTTTGCAATGGCAGAATTAGAATGAGTGTGTGATAACAGAGAGCAGAAGACACCACCTATTGTTGCAGAGAGCCGATGGTCATTAACCTTATTCCTGCATTGCTGGTTCCTCCGCACTGATACAGCTAGCAATCTCGGTCAAGACAGTCATTCTTGCCTCACCCCTGTAGAACTTAAATCTTTTCTAAATGTTTGGACCAAGCCTGCACCAGGCTCGTGAGCTAAGAACCTCTAGAGCTAATCAAACAAAACATCTGAGAGCACATTTTTGCTGAATAATTGCAATTGAAAGAACTATTGATGATACCAGCCATCATTTCCCCTATGAGGAGAGCAGATTTGTAGGCTGGTGGTTATGAACATCACATATGGAATAAATAGTATGGAATGTAATGGAAGTGAAACTAGAGTAGTAACCTAGAGTGTCAGGCTCATGTTCTGGAGGTGTGGGTCTGAATAATGAAGAGTGTTTCTTGCTGGGGCTGAGGTAGGATAATCCTTTCCTCAACATGCTGAGCAGATATGGGCTCCTGGTGAGAGTGCTTGTTCCCCTCTTCCTCCCTTGCTCTGTGTCACCTTTGCCCATTCACCCATAACTTTGCTGTCCAAGTGCATTACTGCACCTAGGATTTGCAGAATATTTGAAGTAAAGACAAAAAGCATCAAATGTCACATTACTTCCTGTAAGTAATTCTGGAATCCACTGAAGACTTATTATTGCAGCAAAAATTAATAGAAATCAATCAGCAACTAACGTATAAACAGTTGATCAGGTCTTTGCACAGTATGAATGTATAAGTGAGGCAGTGGATGTTCTTCCTGTTGCTGAATGTCAGCATTTTCAAAGGGCATTACCTGAACTGCTGATAATTGCTACTCCAAAGTAGCAATATTAGCATTAAAATAATGTTAACCACTGACTAATATGTGATCTGACCACTCATATATTCAATATAGATATTTGTTATGCATATGTTATTCCTCACATTAAAATGGTGTCTAGTGCAGCTAGTACCAGTGTGTGCTTCCATGCCACAGAAAACATTTTGGACCATATACCATTGGTACTTTCATGACCAGATACTGACAAACCGATTTCCCTGCCAATATTTTCCATAGTGCTCCACAGGTTTAGGCATCTACCACTAAATAGCTGGGATGAATCAATAGTTCCTTTATGATATGAACAAAATGTCACATCTAGTGCACAGCTGGTGTGTGTGTGTGTGTGTGTGTGTGAATAATCTTTTCTATTAAAAAGCTGATGTACATTAATGGTCCTCTCTGGCACAAAACTGATACATGTGAATGGGCCTCTCCAACCACTTTGATGTTAGACTGAAATGAAGCCAGCTACAATCTGTTCATCTCACAGAAAGTAAGTGAAAATACAGAGCAACGGTTGTCAATGAACTCTCTTCACACAAGTGGTGCAACTTGTCTTTACTGGATAAAATGGTACACTACACTTCTGTACATCATGAGTCATCTTAACAATAGAATAACTTCCAACTACCTCCTTATTTCTAACCTTCAATCAGTGCTGGTGTTGTTTTGGTTAACAAATCAATAGTCAATGCATGCTTCAACCCTTATTTTTATCTCAGCACTCATACTCTGAGATCAATGAATTTGACTCATGCCAGCACTTGAAAACAAAGACTTCCAAGCCTAAAAAATAATCATTATTTATTGATTAATAAGGCAAGCTTAATTATTATTTTAATCAGTCTCTGGGGAAAAATAAAAACACTCTGCTCATTAGGTTTTTAAACACATTTTATTTTTTAAACTTCTGTGAACATGCTTGCTTTTAGACTCAAGGATTGATGTGAGTGTTCCAAGTCCTTTGTGGAAAATGTATTTTTAAAATTTCAAATATGACAGCCATCAGAATTTTGTCACAGGTATTGGAGTTCAATGAATCATTAAATCAATCACAAAATAACCTGTCTTCTTCAGAATTATGTGAGAAAAATAAACCTTAGAAATGAAGAACAGGTTTCAATGCTTAGAATACACCAGCAAAAGAAAATGTTACACAATAACATCTCATCTCTGCCCGACTAAAACTTCAATCAATATGAAATGGTAAACTGTTTCCCAGCATTAATGATGGAGGAACCTTGGATTTTAAAGTGTTTAAACCAAACTACATTAGTTACTTCTTTAATTAGAAGTAAATAATACATTAGAGGAATTACTTTGTGGAAGAGTGAGTTAAATTAACCAAACTTTACAAGGACATATCAAAGTAAAACATTGCATCAGCTATTTGCATGCACAGTTGATTCTAGAGTTTTGTGTAAGATAATAGTTCTGATGGAGTTAATCTTCATGTGACGTTGAGCTCCACTAAATCTGATGCCTACTTTGAGTAGAGACAGTTGAGTTCTGTGTGAGTATCTGAAGGGTGCATATATACTCTGTACAACTTCTTAGTAATAATGCCCTAGCAATTTAAATTTAATACAAACTCTACCAATTGCTATTATGCAATAAACTATCTTACTTGATAAGACAAATGTCTCTTCTGTTAAGACTTACTAGAGATTTCTCCTATACCACTGATAGACAGGCCCCTGGACTCAGTGTAGAGAAAAAGAGGATAGCTAGGGCATCAACTGAGAAAAGTTGTGGTCACAATTTCTCAGACTTGATGGAATGTTTAGGTCAATGACATCCTGTCACTTTCAAGACTAATGCAAGTGGGAGTACCAATGTGTCAATTGACCAAATGCCATGACTGAAAAATCAGAAGTTACAGTGTACAGAGATGAGACGACAGGTGGAATAACTGTCAAAGGCACAGGTATCTACACTCCTTGTGTTACTTGTACAGTGGTTGAAAATTTTTACATATTTCTCAATTTACATTCTTCAGCTTTGGTTTCAGTAGAGGGGAGGCAATAGCTTAGTGGTATTATCACTAGACTATCAATCCAGAGACCCAGCAATGTTCTGGAGACCGGGATTTAAATCCTGCTGTGGCCGATAGTGGAATTTGAATCCAATAAAAATCTGGATTTAAGTTTTCAATAACAACCATGAAATGATTGTCTGGTTAACACATGTTGTTTAGGGAAGGAAAGTTCTGTCCTTGCCTGGTCTGGCCTACATGTGACTCCAGACCTACAGCAATGTGGTTGACTTTTAATTGCCCTTGAGGAATGGGCAATAAATGCTGACCTAGCCAATGATGTCCTCATCCCATGAATGTTTTTTGAAACAACCTTGGCGGGGATAGTACAAAGCCTGAATAATTCCAAGAGGACATCTAGTCCAGAAAGAAACCATGGTTAACCAACTGGTCAAGGGGGAACCAGTGATGGATTCCATTAGACTTCCTAAACTCATGGCAGAGTCCACCAAAGAAGAAATAATCAATTGATAACAGAAGAAAGAAAGAAAAAATGTTTCTCATTGCTGAGAAGATACAATGGCCAGCAAGCCAAAAGGAGCTCAGATTTAACCAAGATCAAAACAGTAATTGAGAAAATGTTAACATTGGCTGATATTGTTTCAAAGGATGGCCTGATCACGTGTTGAGTGAGTTGGCCTGGTGTAATATTTTGTGCAATATTTAACAATTATGGAGTATTTATCTGTGCTACATCTGTGCTAATTATTTCAGCTCCCCTTCAGGAAGCTGTGTTGGAAAGGAGACAATGGGGACAATTAGGACATGTAAGGTATGTAGTCAGTGGTGTAATTGTCAGAGACCGAAAATCTCGTAGTCGTTTTTTGAAATCTGTGAATTTACAGGATCATCAAAACTGAAAACCCTCCAATCTTCATTGAAGACAGATCAAAAGCTCAGCAAAGCAGATAAAAAGAAATGATTATTGAGAACAAAGATGAACAGCAAAATGCACTATTTTGTGTTATTAGACAAGGGTCCCTTTTTGATGGTAATTCAAGGGATTAAATATCCTCCACAAAGGGTCATGGACCAACAATGAGGAATGACACCTTCAATGAAGCTTACCTAAGGTTTAAGTGAACAATTAATCAGAATCAAGTCAATAGTCTTCAAACAGTAGACCTATCATAGGACATGAGAGTTAATATATTATTGTTATATACTTTACCATAAAATGGTCAACTCTGAGGAAAGATAGTGGGGAGAGATGCTGTATAATGCAATGGCTCTGAAGGAGTCAATGTTCATGTTACTTTGAGCTCCACCCAAACTAACAATGTTACACAGTGTTTCAGCAGAGACAATTGTGTTTGACATGAATGCCCAAAGGGAATAGATGTAGTCACTGTAGCTCCTGAAAGTCCTTAGCAATTGAGTCTAGAAGTTAATGTGAACTGCATATATTGCTGTCATGTTGTAAGTTATCTTCAGCTGTCAGACTAGTGAGATGCTGCTGCTTGTTTAACAAGGTTTATGCTGATCTTGATTTTTGTTTCAGAGAGGTTGTAAAAGCAGCAATTCTGAAAAGTCAAGGGTTGAAGAGTTTTAAGGCTAATTTGATTATAAATAACAGATACTGCCTCAGAAAAATGGCTTTCAAGTTTTAAAAAAACTTGTACAATGAAAGGGGAGTGGCCAGTTCTCTCAGCTCAGCTTTTCTTTGATTTGGTTTGGTTTATAGCAATCTGGCTGTTCACTGAAAGCAGGCAGTCGGTTTAAAGCTGCTGGGTCAAGAAACAGCTGCATTGAAGAAGGTGTTCCACGTTGAATGTCTCTCTCCTGTGTTTGATTTTATCTTTTGTGCCAAGGAATGTTAATGGGGGTGGTTCCAAGTATTTAGAACAGCTTCATTAAATTGAGATAATCTGTTGGTTTTTCGGATAGGCTAAGTTATTCGGTATTCTGTTTTTTCTTTGTTTGCGTTTCACTTGGTAATAATGCAAGTAAATTCTGTTCTGTTTAAAATTAAGTGGTTGGGCCAGATGTATCACTTCTGGAATATCCACTCTACACCTGCTTAAAACTACTAGCAAAGTTAAGGTCCAGGCTACTTTCTTGAAATGTTTTGAGAGTATCTGGTCTGGTCCATAATACAAGTGTCTGTTGTGTTAAGATGTATTAGTGGCCTACTCTATAAAACTGATAATTAGATAATCTCTAGACTCAGCATAGAAAAAAAAGTATTGATGGTGACAAGTTACCAAAATCAGAATTGCAACATTATGTCTGAAAATACAGAGTACACATATCTCCCTATTTACTGCAACACAAAAAGAAATTAAGATATGTTTAAGAAATTAAGTCAGGTGTAACACTGATATATCTAAATTAGACTTGTTAAAAGCAAAGTGAGAGAAGATATACGAGTCCATAAAACCACCTCCCTGGTCCTGACGCATAATCAAAGTCAGAATATCAATGACACAAAGCTTTGAAATTAATACCAATTTGACATTAGGACTCAGCAATAAAAATAGCTTTTCTTACTGAATACATAAACTATTTGAACATTGCACTTGCAAAGTGCAACATTATTGATGATAACTGCTTGAAGAAGAAAGGAAAATAGTTACTTTTAACTATTTTTCTCCAAAGACAGTGCCTCAATAAGGCATTTAAGTTGTAACGGACATATACATTTTTCTTTTTCGTATGAGGGATAACGTTCTTCCCAGATCCCAAATTAATTATGTGTTATACTTCCCCTTATGCTATCACAGAAAATATGCAACATATATATAGACAATATATTTTCTTATTTCAACTGTAGACTATCAATAAGCAAAATATATTGAGGTTGTAGATGAGAATTGCAACCCAATCCTGTGGTGGTGCAGATTCAAAACACATTTATTTACTCACTTATGGAATTTGGGCATTATTGGCTGGACCAACATTTATTACCCATCACAAGGTGCCTTTGAGGTCCCTTCTTGAACTGTTCCAATCCATGTAGCATTAGGGAGGAATTCCATGATTTTGACTCATGACAGTAAAGAAGCGGTGAGGATGGTGAATGGCTTAGAAGGGAACTTGCAGGTGATGATGTTCCCATGTATCTGCTGCCCTTGTCCTTCAAGATGGAATTGATCATGGATTTGAAAGGCGGTTTCTAAGGATCATTGGCAAATTTTTGCAGCGTATTTGGAAGATAGTATACTCTGCTACCACTGAGCATTGGTGGTGGAATGACTGAATATTTGTGGATGTGGTGCCTATCAAGAGGGTTGCTTTGTCTTGGATGGTGTCAAGGTTCTGGAATTCTACCGCAGCTGCACTCATTCAGGCAAGTGAAGGTAGTTCATCATGCTCCTGACTTGTGCTTTGTGATAGTGAACATGTTTGAAGGAGTCAGGAGTGAGTTACTTGCTGCAGTATTCCTAGCCTCTGACCTGCTCTTGTAGCCATTGTATTGATATGGTGAGTCCAGTTGAGTTTCTGGTCAATGGTAACCCTTCATGCTGTTGATAGTGCAGGTTTCAGTGATGGTTATGCTATTGAATGCTAAAGGACAGTGGTTAGATCGTCTTTCTTTGAAGACAATTTTACTTGCTGCTTTGCAGCCCAAGTCTTGATATTGTTAAGGTCTTATTGTATTTGGATGTGGTATTGAACATTGTGCAGTCATTAGCAAACATTCCCACTTCTGACCTTATGATGAAGGGAAGGTCATTAATAAAGCAGTTGAAGATGGCTGGGCCTAGGACACTATGGTGAGGAACTCTTGTAGAGATATCCTGGAGCTGAGATAACTGACCTCCAACAACCACAACCATCTTCCTATGTGCCAGGTATGAATCCTGTTATGAGAGAATATTTCTCATAATTCTCATTGATTCCAGTTGTGCTCAGGCTTCTTGATGCCACACTTGTGTGATGTAGCCTTGATGGCACTCCCACCTTACTTTCTGGAATTTAGCACTTACAATGAGGTCAGGAGCTGAGTGGCCCTGGCAGAACCCAAACTGGGCATCACTGAGCAGGTTATTGCAGAGCAGGTGCTGCTTGATAGCACTGTTAATGACATCTTCCATCAATTCACTAATAATCGAGAAGAGACGGATGGGCATTAATTGGTTGGGTTGGATTTGTCCTGCTTTTTGTGTGCGGGATATACCTGAACAATTTTCCATATTGTCAGGTAGCTGCCACTGTAGCAACTGTACTGGAACAAGTTGCCTGGGTATGCAGTAAATTCTGGAGCACACGTCTTCAGTATTACTGCTAAAATGCTGCCAGGTTCCTTAGTCTTTCCAGTATCCAATACCTCCAACCATTTCTTGGTATCATGTGGAGTGAATGAAATTGGCTGAAGACTGGTTTCTGTGATTCTGGAGACCTCTGGAGGTTGTCAAGATGGATCATCTACTCAGCATTTCTGGCTGAAGATTGCTGAGAATGCTTCTGCCTTATCTTTTGCAGTGATGTGTTGGGTTCTTCCATCATTGAGGATGAGGGTATCTGTAGAACTTCTCCTGCAGTGAGTTGTTTAATTGTCCATCACCATTCATGACAGGATGTGGAAGCACTGCAGAACTTAGATCTGATCCATTGATGGTGGGATCACTTAGTTTTGTCTACCACTTGCTGCTTAAGGTGTTTGGCTCTGTTTCATAGATTCACCAGATTGACATCTCATTTTTAGATGTGTCTGATGTTAGTCCTGGCATGCCTTCCTGCACTACCTTTGAAGCAAGTTTGATCCACTGGCATGATGGTCACCAAAGTTTGGGTGAAGATTTGTAGCTCGGGTGCTCGTTGTTGTGGTTCTGTTCGCCGAGCTGGAAATTTATGTTGCAAACATTTCGTCCCCTGTCTAGGTGACATCCTCAGTGCTTGGGAGCCTCCTGTGAAGCGCTTCTGTGGTGTTTCCTCTGGCATTTATAGTGGCCTGTTCCTGCCGCTTCCGGTTGTCAGTTTCAGCTGTCCGCTGTTGTGGCCGGTATATTGGGTCCAGGTCGATGTGTTTGTTGATGGAGTTTGTGGATGAGTGCCATGCTTCTAGGAATTCCCTGGCTGTTCTCTGTTTGGCTTGCCCTATAATGGTAGTGTTGTCCCAGTCGAATTCATGTTGCTTGTCGTATGGGGGATATGGGGGATATGCCGGGTCATGCAATTACAGATTGTGCTGGAATACAATTCTGCTATTGCTGGTGGTCAATAGAGCCTCCTGGGTGCCTATGCTGGAGTTGCTGGATTGTTTGAATTTACCATACTTCGCATGGTAATGGAAAGTATTATAAATGTGAAAGCGGGTCTTCATCTCCACAAGGACAATGTGGTGGTCACTTTTACTGATACTGTCATGGACAGATGCAGCTGTGGCAGGCAGATTGTTGAAGATGGGGTTCTATATGTTTTCCCTCTTGTTGGATCCCCCATCATCTGCTGCAGAACCAGTCCAGCAAGAATATGGTGGAAGGTCACGGCTTTGCAACTGTCATAGGAGGCTGTCCCTACATTCACTGTCCTATTTGGGTGGTGGGCAGTTTCCCAAGGTTGGAGCTCCAATCAAGAGGCCAGAACCAAAATAAAAACAGCAGCCTCACTGCATTAGGCAGGTGCTTCCAAGGCAAAGGGGCACCTCAGTATGGAGGCAATCTTGGTCACCTCCACAAAAGTTGCCAAAGAGAAGACCTGGAGCTGGTAGAGCCATTGTGATGGGAGAGGATGTCCTGCTGCTTGACTGGTGATGCATGCAGATACAGCGTTTGAAGCCTGTCACAGACTTTGCCATTGGGGCATTGAGCATCCAGCTCTGTGTGTGTATGTATCTGGTTGACTGTAAGAGGACACCTCCACTGAGATAGTAGTCTCTGCTCTCTGCAGTGGGCTGCTCTAATGTTATAAAAATATTGCTGTCGTTGCAAGATGGGCCCAAGTGGGGCTTCATTTGTCCTTGCTGGCTTTCCTCTGTGGTGTTAATCTGATAGCCACAACTGTGACCTCCTGGTAAGTGCCTCTTCTTTCAGTGATGGTTCAAAGTATAGGCTGTTTCAGATAGTTTTTGCCACTGTTCTTTATTCATATATTTGCTCTGGCTTGTTTAATAACCTGGCTTGTTGTAGAGGATACATTACTGTAGAACTTTGCCTGAAGAGGCAGTCTTCTTAGTTAACAAGATCATTCAATGCATGATAACAATAAATAAAGCAAAATTATTAATTATGTGTAGTTATTAAGATGATAAAAAAACTGTACAGAATACTTCTCAATCAGCCGGGGTTGTTCTTCTTGGAGCAGTGAAGGTTGAGAAGAGATCTGATAGAGATCTGGTGGGCTGAAGGGGCTGTTTCTAAATTTTATGACTTTATGACTGTATAACCAATACATGATTCAACACCCATCTCTTTATATTGGTAGCAACTCCTGGCCACCTCTGGCAAAACAACATCAGGGAACTGGACTGAAGAGTCTGCACGCAATATTCTTAGCTGCCCTCCTCCTCCAATAAATTCTTCACAAGGCTACAAGTGTTCAACACAATCGCTCCAAATAGCACTTATTGCAACCAACGTGTTGTTTACCAACCACAAGTTATTGAGAGTGGAAACCATTTAAAGATTAAATGAGAGCCTATTAGTCAGTTTAATTTTCTTTAACACACCACAGCACTAGGAAAGCAATCATTTACAACTGAATATTACAGAAAGTGTTAAATATCCTGGTTTCAAAAGAGCTGAAATTGGCCTGGTTCCAAATTAAACTTTTTATAAGATACCTGAAATTAAAACATATTATCTTTATATTATTTCAAATAACTAATAATAAAATAACTCAATAAACACAGATTGCATTTTGACCAATTTATCTTGCTAAACCTCCAAAGATTATTTGCACCTTGAATTGCACATTTATAAGTCAGAATAGTGTTTGACTTGAAGACAATCTTGCAACTAATGATGTTGCCATATATTGGCTGCCCTTGTTGTTCTATCTTTAACACTATTGATGACCATGACTTGGTACTTATCCATATTTTTTGTCTTCTGGCTATTTTTATTCTACTTCTGTCTGAATCTCCCTCACCTTCCGACACTGTCCCCATCTGCATTAGGTTAATGTCCTTCCTTCAATGCTATATATCCTTTCAGCAAGAAAACCTGTTTTGTTGAAGGTTGTTCCAATGGTATAATCCCTTCCTTGTCCTAGTGCTGGTGTCAGTGCTCTATGAAATTAAACTCTATTTTATAACATCAATCCTTTAGCTATGTCTTTTATTTTGGAAATTTAAATTTGATTACCAATTATTCACTTGTATTGTTAAGGCTATCTTTCAGTGAAACCTGTAACCACAATAATCAGTTGTTATACAGATGGACACATTAATGTTATTAATTACACATATTGGGACGTAGCTCGATAGCACTCAGCATCAGGAGCACTGTGCTTGGTTAACTTGCACTCATCAATTGTGACACAGGCAATAAAGTATCTATTGTGTTGCATACTTTCTTTAAATGATTTCAGCTTCTAGCCAGTGCTAACCAAGTGCTCATTGCTGGATGTCTGACAGGGAGCCAATACTGTGAATTGCTAAAAGTCAGCTTATATAGCTGCAATGAGACAAAAACAGAAAGTGCTGAACACACTTAGCAGGTTGCTGTCACACTCACATTTCTGCCCTCGGCCTGCTGTAATGTACTATTGAAACTCAACACAATGTTGAGGAACAGCACCTCAACGTGGTGGGAAATGGGAAAGTAATTCCGTGGTCTGCTTTAATGGCTGCTGACGAAATTGAAAGAAAGTACATTAGAGATCACATTGGCAATGGCAAGTCAGAGTGTACAATGTACAAATGCATTTCTGCAAACAGCGAGGTTTCTTGTATCTGCCATAGGGGTTCAATGCTAAAAGTCAAGAATCTCGATACAGTACTGAAAGAAACTCAATTACCTCACATAAGAGATTAAGGCCAACAAATGCATTATCAGATATTATATTCTATCAAGCATCCGACTAGCCTTAGGCATAGTTCAATTCTCTGCATCATCCATTACTCACCCACGACCAATCAGCACTCTATCACTTCATTCAACACTCTTGTTGTTTTCTTGTATAGTTCACTGCACATTCCACATGCAATAATATTATAAGGATAACATTTGTATATCACAAATCGCACCAGTTACTTAACCATGACAACCACCTGAACTAAACGTATTTCACTATGACAGATTTCATTCTTGTCGGTACAGATTTTCTCTTTCTCACAGTACAAGGTACAGCAGAGCCAGAGGTAACAGCAGCTTCCATGCCTGGAAGGGGGCATACATGTGATGAGATGCTTGCTGTTGGTGGCCTGCAGGCAGGGCAGGTGGCAAAGATAGCACATGACAACTCAGTGGAGGACAAATTCTCACTCACGTACTGCTGCAAAGGGATCACTTTGACGGGTATTGTATGGAAGAAAGCTGATGTATCTTCACTGCAAAATACTTGGTGCATTGGAATGTCTGCCAGAAGGCTATGTCATTGTCAAGGATCACAATGGTGTCCATCATCAGCAATATATGATTTCACATAAAGTTTAGAGCCATTCTTTTCAATATGCAAGTGGTAGTTAACTCCAATGTTTTGTCAATGTTTTAAGGGCTCTTGTTTTCATTCAAACAATTCTGCAGTGGTCTTGGTCCATTTTAACAATTTTTATCTACAGACTGAATATGTATAGAGTATGTCCTTCACAAGATCCCTCGCCAGATCTCTCTCTCTTTTATGTGATGTTCCACCATCATTACATCATGATCCTATAGGCTTGCACTGTTAAACTATTATTCCACACTGATCAACACATTTGCGGAGCCACTTACACTGCAGGATCTGATGATCAGTTCCTCAGCGTTGTTTGTAGCCAATGAAGGGACCAGCCAATATCAAAATGCTGCAATCAAAGTTCAAACTGTTGTCAGGCAAGGTCAGTCGTCTGCCTTCGACAGCCAGTCTGCTGCAATCATGGCTGTGGATTACAATGTGCACAAGGACTTGAAGGGTGCCACAGCAGCCAAGCAATCTTCACTAGATTTATGAGGACTGCTAAGGTACTATTCTGAGGGAATGGGGATATATAGCATGAACTCGTTGATGCTCACTTGCACAATACATCTGTTCATCCAACATTGGCATTCCACCCCATGTCCATATTGTTTCTCAGTCAGTGACTCCAGATTGCTGCTCTTAGAAATTTAGAATCCCTACAGTGTGTAAACAGGCCTTTTGGCCCAACAAGTCCACAATGACCTTTTGAAGAGTCTCCCACCCAAGCCCATTACTCTAATATTTACCCCTGACTAATGCACCTAACCTACACATCCCTGAACACTATTGGCAATTAGCACAGCCAATTGGTGATCGTGGGAGGAAACCCACGCAGACATGTGGAGAATTTGCAAACTCCACATAGACATCACCTGAACCTGGGTCCCAGGCGCTGTGAGGCAACAGTGCTAACCACTGAGTCACCATGTCACCCTGTCTATACCAGAGCTAGATCTTCTCGTCTCAAAGCTGCTTGAGGTCACACTCCAAGTAGGTCATCTGCAGTCTGCTGCAGTACCAATCAGCAACTTTCTGTCCATAATTCTGCACAAAGAACTGAGAAGGAGCACAAAGAACAACGCTCTGTGAATGTATAAGTTTAATTAGTCAAGGTTTTAAAATCAAAAATGGAATAATTTAATTAACAAGCTTAGTTTAAAATATTTATTTTGTGTTTCTTATTATTGCTGCATTGTGGCCAAGATAGTGGTTTGATGGTCCGTAATAACAAAGGTGTGGGACATTTGGCAAATCTGGAATGGGGAAATTCAGACACTGTTACTGCACTCAGATGAGTTCTTTTTAAAAAGACTGGCCAGAAAGGGCAGTCCAGCTTGTTTCTGCTTTTCCTCTTCCTCCTCTTGCTTTTCACATGTCTGCTCCTCGGCTACATGCAATGTAGCAGGATTCAATTGCTATGCCCTCATGATGGCTCACGAAGCAGCATACTTCAGACTATGATGCATCGTGACATCCACTCTGCCAAATAAATTAGAATGGTCCAGACAAAGGTGGTATTATTTCTGCCATCCAATGGCCTGTTCCAACATATTTTATTTATGGCATGGTTTGCTTTCTAACCTGGGCTTTGAGCATCAGTGATAATTTCAAATCACTGATGCTGTAATCAGCCAGCTCTGCACACTTCTGACATTCACTGTCATTTCTTGCACTCCCATTGATGCCCTTTTATAAAATGCGAATGCATCATGGACAACATTCTGAACTCTGCATTGCACCTATAACTCCAAAACAATGAGTGCAACCTTGGAGTGCAGGTTCATAGCTCCTTGAAAGTAGAGTTGCAGGTAGATAGGATAGTGAAGAAGTTGTTTGGTATGTTTTCCTTTATTGGTCAGAGCATTCAGTATAGGAGTTGGGAAGTCATGTTGCTGCTGAACAGGATGTTGTTTAGGCCACTTTTGGCATATTGCATACAATTCTGGTCTCCCCCCTGTCTGAAGGATGTTTTGAAACTTGAAAGGGTCCAGAAAAGTTCTACAAGGATGTTGCCATGGTTAGAGGACTTGAGCTATAGGGAGAGGCTGAACAAGCTGGGGCTGTTTTCCTTGGAGTATTACGGCTGAGGGGTGACTTCACAGAGGTTTATAAAATCATGAGGGGCATGGATAGGATAAATAGACAAAGTATTTTCCCTGGGATGGGGGAGTCAAGAACTAGAGGGCATAGGTTTAGGGTGAGAGGGGAAAGATATAAAAAGGACCTAGGGGTCAACTTTTTTACACAGAGGGTGGCGTGTGTATGGAATGAGCTACCAGAAGAAGTAGTGGAGGCTGGTAAAATTGCAATATTTAAGAGGCATTTGGATGGGTATATGAATAGGAAGAGTTTAGACAGATATGGGCCGGGTGCTGGCAGTGGGACTAGATTAGATTGGGATATCAGATTGGCATGGACAAGTTAGACCAAAGGGTCTGTTTCCGTGCTGTACATTTCTATGACTCGATGACTCTAAATCCCAATATTGTGCTGTAAAGACAGGATGAGTTGACAAAGGAGTGAGTTATTTTACGTGCTTATTAAAATAAAAAATTGAATCACATTTTCTATTGTCATCCCATGCTATTTTGTCAACCTGGCATTATAATCTAAGGACTGAGGCAGTTGCTGGAGACATGTTGGTACAGGCATCTAATAGTCATGAGCAATGTTAGATCTACAACCTCAAACTGAAAAAATATATATAATTAAAGGATAGTTGCACTTATCATGTTCAAATTAAAGCTTTGGATTCTAGTACACATATAAAGGATATATCCTGTAATATTGCAGTATTTACTGGTACTGAGAGTATTGATATTTCTTGCAGTCAATAAACTGGTAAAATGTGTGTGCTAAAAATAATACAGAATGTGCATTGTTTCAGGAAATTGAATCAAACTGAAAGAAGTAGCAGCATATATGCAGAAGATGAACTTAAACATATTCAGCATGCCTAGCACATTGAAACACCATTGGATTTAGATATGACCCTGCCTTGATAGGGTCAAAATCCCAACCCAATTAGTTGCCTGTTGCTAGGGACCCAGCCCCTTTAAGGATCAAAGACCCCTTCCCCCAGCATCCCTCCCAAGTTTCTGGCAAACAATTGTAAATCTGGCAGTGCTGGCAGCAACACAAGGAGCAGTGCCCACTGCTGTAAACAAATAGCAACAATGTTAACAGAAGACGCCTTGGAACTCAAGGAAGTGAGGTTCACAGAGGCCGCTCAGGCTTGGGGAAGGGATCAGTGAAGTTGATGCTTAAGGAGCACTGCTTGCCACCAATGAATGCTTCCTTGTGTCAAAGGGTGTCCAATCTGGAAACCAAACCCAAGTACTCATAAAGGAGCCACTGGTCTTGACTGGCACATTTCTACACAGAGGGAAGTGACCATTAATAACATTGGAAAGAAGTTCTTATGCAACCTTTAATTGGCCACTTAAGGAGCTTGATTGATTTCAGGAAGGGAAGGCTGTTCACCACAATGGAAAAACTCACAGTGCCAGCAGGAAGGGGCTCAACAAGTCACACACATCATTCCACCCAAACCTTTTGCTCATTGCTACTCCTGGATCTCATAAAATCCCAGTATTTGAATTTCAAATTCTCCATTTTCACAAGGATATGGTAGGCCTCTTCCTATCTTGAGCTATTGCCTACTTCAGACCAAACTGCTTTTCTATGGTTTCTTCCCCGATAATAGTTAATTCCTGATGAAAGCCTTATGCTCGAAACTTCGACTCTCCTGATCCTCGGATGCTGTCTGACCAGCTGTGCTTTTCTAATGCAACACTTTTTGACTCTCTTATCATAGTAACCCTCTAACTCTGTTATCTTTCTCTCTTCTCTTTCAGTCTTAATTTCTTGCCAATTCTACTTTTCCAATTCTTTCTTCTTTAAACCGCTGCAATCTCCTTCCCATCCATTCTAAAACTCTTCCGTACTTACCACCATTCACTCCCCTTTTCCACCTGATCGTCCCTTATCCCAACCAACATTCTGGATCATCTATTTCTCACATCAATCTCTACTTTCATTCTCTCCAGCTTGTAAGTGTAGGAGAAAAGACAATCCAGGCACAGGCAAGAGCAGTTAAAAGTGAAGGAGAGAGAGGCAGGTGAACCAAGAGAAATCTCAGGCTCAGAGCTGCTCATGGCTTTGATCTAGGCCACGTAGAGAATGGAGTCCCGGTTATTAGGCCTTGACATATCCCCTCACCCCATTTAACTTGCCCCCGAATACAAGGACTCAGAGGCTGCCGTTTTCACCAACTATTCTGTTCTTGTCTAATTCATGGCTCCAAATGAGTCTAGCCTTGTTCTAAGAAATGTCAATGTGTGAATTCACAGGATAAACGTTAGTTGAGGATCGGTGAATATCTTTCTGATTTATTTTTTTAAAGCTCCACTAATGTCAATAACTCTAAGATCTTATTTATATTAGTGTGATTTGCTAATAGTCCTAAAAGTTAGTAGATTGTTTTGTGTTTCTTACTTATTTCAACTGAGGATTTTAAATCAGGGTAAGTAGAACATTTATTGAAATATTAAAGTATATAAGCACAGGCATGACGTGATACATTAATTGCAATTCCATCAGCAATTAATGAATTAGACATTATCAAAATGATATTTGCCAGCTTCAGAAGAGTTGGGAGTTCATGAAAACATATGTGAATGAAGAAAAAGACATCTACAATGTAGCTTCCAATGATCTTGGCTAATATTATTACTGGACAAGTCAGATCGCAAGCCAAAATCTGGCTTGATAGATTGTTTTTCTTTATTTAATGAGGTAGTCTTTCACTGAAACATAAACACATAATTCTGTTTTCATAACAAAACAAAAGTTTATTATAGAAACAAGATAAAATATAAAAAATACACAGCTATTTACATATAATCTAATTTTATCTTTTCTAGCTAGAGAAAACTAATAATCTTCGATATTTACTGTGTTGATTTTAAAACCCTCCCAGACAAACAATTTCCTATTATCATAGCATCAGCTCTTATAAGTATAGCTTCTAAAACAAAACCATGACTCTAGAAATACTGATAGCTTAATCATTAAACCCAGTCATGCACCCAGTCAAAAACCCACATACCACTAGCCATTAAATGGAAAAGCTAATAGGAATGCAGTGGCAGTAGAGGACAGTACAGTCAGTGGGATAGACACAGTTCTCTGCGATGAGAACAAGAATCCAGAAACTGTTTGCTGCAACGTACCAGGGATCAGGACACCTGCTCTGATGAAAACACTGGGGGCTGACTTGCAGAGGAATTTAGATTACTTACAGTATGGAAACAGGCCCTTCGGCCCAACAAGTCCACACCAACACTCCGGAGAGCAACCCACCCAGACCCATTCCCCCCTTCACCTAACACTACGGGTAATTTAACATGGCTAATTTACCTAACCTGCATATTTTTGGATTGTGTGAGGAAACCGGAGCACGCGGAGGAAACCCATGCAGACACAGACAGTAGCCTGAGGTGGGAATTGAACCCGGGTCTCTGGCACTGTGAGGCAGCAGTGCTAACCACTGTGCCACTGTCCCGTCCATTTGTAATGGAAAAGGAAACATCCAGTTGTCATGCTCCACTTAGGCGCCACCAACTTAAGTAGGTTAAGAGAGCATGAACAGCTAAGGCCTACATTAAAAAGCAGAGCCTCAAAAGTAGAATTACTGCCCTCAAGAAAATTGGAATTAGATGTATAAGATTAAAGATTCATCAATCAATCAAAGACTGCTGTGGGAATATTAACAAAAGCACTGGGGAAGTGGTACCTGTACCATTGGAATGGTCTTCACTTGAACTATACTGGGTCAAGTGAGTCTAAGGTGGTGGTGAGGACTTTAAATAAAAAGACGGTAGTGTGAGATCCGATGGGAGAAAATGTGATAAGTTAAACAGAAAGAACAAGGCAAGAGAAGAAGACAGCAATAAAGGAATTATTAATCTGAGTGAGGCAAGAAGGCACATCATCTAGACTTATTACAATGTCACTATCCATTCACTGTTCTTGGGTTAAAACCCTGGAACTCCATTCCCATAGCACGGTCAGTCTCCATACATCCCAAAGATTGCAACAGTTCAAGAAGGCAGTTCACCACCATTACTAATGCTGTTAAGGATTAGTAATAATTGGTCAGCAACAATTGTTGGTCCAACCAGCAATGCTGAGATCCCAGGAATAAATTGTTAAACATCTGGGTCACAGGTTCGAAGGGAATTAATAATAATGGCTGTTCCTCCCAACCATGTTCTTTCCATCAATTACTGGTGGTCCTTCTTTCAGAAAAGACACCCCTGTTCCCATTGTTCTACAATCAACTCTGCTACCCAGCTGACTTGAGACCAGGAGGTGAGCTCTTGATGGTTTCCTGTATGTCCAGAGTGTTATACTATTGTCATTCATATAAAAACTATTTTTGTTAAGTAAATATTTTGTACGTACTTATCAGTTTAATAATGGCAGAAAGAACCAAGGAACTTGCACACATTTGGATTAGGAGCAAGTGGAGACTATTTGACCCTTTGAGCATGCTTTGTCATTTGATTTGATCATGTCTGATCTGACTGTGACTTCTATTTTCCTGTTTACTTCTTGTCCATAACTAATCGATCTAACTCAGCCATGAGAAGATATGACTCCACCTGCATTGGTATCTTTGGGAAGAGATTTCAACTAAATACTGACACTCTGAGAGAAAAAAAAATCTTCTCATCGCAATCTTAAATGAGAGGCAACTTCCATGCATTCTGTGTGCTTTAATCCTCTGTTACATTGCATTCAATTTTCTGCTAAAATTAATTAATAGCTGGAAGAATAACCTTATCTTTCATAAACTGCTTTTCACTAGCATCACCTAAAGCAAAATCTTCGGATCCTCATGGATTTCAATTTATCTTTGTTATCTTTTTTTAAATAATCCTTTCACATTATAAGTTTCACAATGTTTTGTTTTAAACTTTCTGCTAAAATCTTTTTGTTTGGCCTTGAGACTGTCATACTTAAGCATTGTGTTCAGACTCTTGTTGTATCTCCTTTCTCCACATGTTTTCTTGACAGAAGCCTTAAACATGTCTAAAAGTAACTATTTCTTGTATTATTTTATTTTCAAGCTCTACGTAAAACAACATGTATTCTCTTAGAATAAGGAAACTCTAAAATTGTTATTTTTCACCAATGTTGAATCTAACAAGGCGAAAATCAGTAAAATTTTGAAGCAAAGGTAAATAAGATTTTATTTTTAAAACAACATCTATATTACTAAACGTGCAGCACATGGAGTGGTTAGTAAACTATCAAAATAAAGTCATTATCATCGGCTCATTCAATTTTCGAGAACTTTGTAATCACAGCAAATGCCTGAACAATGTATACAAATGGAAGGTTTTACAACATCTGACTTCCATCTTGTTGAATGTGCAAGGCTCTCAGAACTTGGGCTTGTCTGAACCAAAGAAGATGAGAAGAAGAGTCACAAGTGTTGGAAATTTGAATTAAAAACAGAAACTAATAGACAAATCAGTTGGAAAGGGTGTGAAACAAGAAAGAAAGGTTAATAACTCAGGGGGGAGCCTCTGTCAGAACTGACAAAAGAGTAAGACAACCACTATCACTAATGTCTTATTCACACTTCAACATCAGGAGAATACAAATGAACAAACATGTGAGGCATCCCAGAGTCAATTCCAGACAAGGTAATATTAAGTTGAATAAAATTAAACTATCATAAACAAAATTCATTTTTCTGATTAATATTCTTTTTAAATTATGTATTTGAAGAACAAGTCACTGTCTACATGTTAAAAAGACCTTTGAAAATTTGGCTATACATAAGGAGTCCCTAGGTATCTTATTAATGGAGCATTTCAGTTCTCACTATAGAATGGGAATGTCACAACTGTCAAGCATGTGTATACTGAGAATTCCTGATGGCTTAGTTATGGTAAGTATCAAGCAAGTATACAGTTGACAGCTGAGACTTAAACAGAATCACTAAGTTGGCATGGGTAAAGGTAGAGTTTATACTTATCAAAGTTATGATGATGATCACATTTGTCAGTCATTGCCTGCACATCTTTTGGCTATACTGAATCGAGTGACTGATTCTCAGGATAGACTTGAATAGGAAAGTACTTTTGCTTCAGTTGATTTCATTCATTCCATAATTCTAAACCTGCCCATTACAGTGTCAAGCACCTGCTCTGAATGTTACTAATGCAACCTCAAACTTGTGCCCTCTTTTTTTGTTGCCTTACCTATTGGAGGTTATATAGTTAATTAGAAAACTTCTGCACCATTAACTCATTTCCAAGTAGTTTTGAAAGCACATGCCCATTTCAGAACTTATTTACAATTCCTGACAAATTGATTGAAAATAGGTAAAAACGTGCTGGAAGCTAAATTTTCTTGAATTTACTTCTTGATTAGAAAAATATTGTAAAGCATTTTGATATAACTTTATGTTGTCCTAGCCGTTGTGGACAACAATATGTTTCTTTTCAAGATAATTCTTTATGGCTTGAGTTTTATAAAAGCTACTTGAGCTTATAACTTCCTTTAGTCAGCTCTTCCAAAACTTGATCAGTGAAGTGTTATGTTAAGCACATCAAACACCCTTAAAATGTTTCAGAACATCTCTTTTTAATGTGAAAGAGCTAGATTAATAATCCCACCTGCTGTCCTGCTCTATTGTCAAGGGTAGTATATGTTATGCTTCCTCTGCAATATTATGATTTTTTTTTTTCTGTGTTTTCATAGCAATTCCAACATGTTTCCATTAATCCTTGGTCATGCAATGTGTTGTATACGAATACATCAGATTAGATTTAATTCCCTACAATGTGGAAACAGGCCCTTCATCCCAACAAGTCCACACTAACCCTCCAAAGAGTAACCCACCCAGACCCATTTCTCTCTGACTAATGCATCTAGCATAATGGGCAATTTAGAATGGCCAATTCACCTGACCTGCACATCATTGGATTGTGGGAGAAAACCAGAGCACCCAGAGGAAACCCACACAGACACTGGGAGAATGTGCAAACTCCAGACAGACAGTCACCCAAGGCTGGAATCAAACCTGGGTCCCTGACGCTATGAAGTAGCAGTGCTAATCACTGAGTCACCATGCCGCCCCAAAGTGGAAAGGGTGATTATAAAACCTGTATCATTGGTTTTGTTATATTACAACTGATACAATCTGTGTGTATTTTACAGAGTTGGTGTCAAATACCAATTCAATGGCAGACACCTATGAGGCTGCAGAAAACCCACTAAGAGCAGTGCCCCAGTCATGTGTAGTTGGAGAGAAAGGAAACTGTGGACCCAGAAGTTCATGGCCAACAGGCTGAAGGGAGAGGAATGAGAAGGACTTGGGAAAGTCCCTGGCATTATGCTGTGTGGTGGGTCAGAGTGTCCTTTATGGAGCTACATTCACCAATGCCTGTCATCAGTTGAAATTCAATGCAGTCAGACCACACACTTGGCATTTGCTCCCCCCCACTGCTCGTTTGATCCCTACAGTGGCAGAATGAAACAATTATATGGACATCAACTTGACCACAGGCAGAACACCACCTAACATCCCTCTCTCATCTGGAATTGTCACCATCAGCTCTTTGATCATTAAGTGTTTCATGTTTTCTACATGTCCCTTCTACACAGACCTATCGCCTTATTCTTTTCCTACCCTTCCTCTTTACATTTGTTTCTCTAATGCTTTCTCGTTCTGATTGAAAGCCATTGCTCTGAAACATAGAGTGGAATTCTTTGGGAGGGTTTAAATTAGTTAGGCGGGGAGATGGGAATCGGAGCTACAGATCAAAGAATGGAGTAACTGGTGAACAAGCAGATACAGCAGGCAGGGAGTCTGGGAGGCAGATTAGACAGTTGATAGAGCAAAGTTTTATAAAAGCTACTTGAGCCTATAGCTTCCCTTGGTCAGGTCTTCCAAAATTTGATTAGTAAATTATTATGGTAGACACATCAAATAGCCTTAAAGTGTTTCAGAACATCTCTTTTCAAGGTGAAAGAGCTTAATTTATAATCCCACACGCTGTTCTGCTGTGTTGTCAAGGGTAGTATATGTTATGTTTCCTCTGCAATATTATGAAAAATTTTCTTTTGCAGTCAGTGTGATGGGTTTAAATGTATCTATTTTAACACAACAAATATCAGGAAAAAGGATGATGAACTTAGAGCATGGATCAGTACGTGGAGCTACGATATGGTGACCACTACGGAGAGTTGGATGTTACAGGGGCAGAGTCTTGGATATTAATGTTTGTTGGATGTTCCGGGGTTTAGATTTTTCAAAAAGAATGGTGGGGGGAAGGTAAAAGAGTTGAAAGAGTGGTATTACTAATCAGGGATAATATCACAGCTGCAGAAAGGGAGGTCATTGAGGAGTGTTTGTCAACTGAGTCAGTATGGGTGCAAGTCAGAAATAGGAAGGGAGCAGTCATTTTATTGGGGGTTTTCTATAGACGCCCAAATAGCAATAGAGCAAACTAGCAGCCAGTTTTTGGAAAGCTGCAGAAGTAACAGGGTTGTTGTCAGAGGTGACTCCAACTTCCGTAATGTTGATTGGAACTTCCTTAGTTCAAATAGTTTGGATGGAGCAGATTTTGTTAGATGTGTTCCGGTAGAATTCCTGACGTAATTTGTAGATAGGCCGACAAGAGGGGAGGCCATATTGGAGTTGGTGCTTGGCAACAAACCATGCCATGTAGATCTCTCAGTGGAGCATTTTAGTGATAGTGATCACAACTCCCTGACATTTACTATCGTCATGGAGAAGGATAGGAGCAGGTGATATGGGAAGGTATTTAATTGGGGGAGCAAGAATTAGAATGCTATTGGGCAGGAACTGCGGAACATAAATTGGGAACAGATATTCTCAGGGAAATGTATGACAGAAATGTGGAGGTTGTTTAGGGAACACTTGCTACAAGTGCTGAATAGGCTTGTCCCACTGAGGCAAGGAAAGGATAGTAGGGTGGAGAAACCTCGGATGACAAGATATGTGGAACATCTCGTCAAAAGGAAGAAGGAAATTAACTTAAGGTGGAGAAAGTAAGGATCAGTCAGGGCTTGAGAGAGTTACAAGGTAGCCAGGAGCTAACTGAAGAATGGACTTAGGAGAGCTAGAAGGGGGCATTAAAAAGCTTTAGTGGGTAGGATTAAGGAAAACCCTAAGGTATTCTACATTTATGTGAAGAACAGGAGTATGACCAGAGTGATGATAGGAGCAATCAGGGATAGTGGAGGAACATGTGCCTCGAGTTTGAGGAGGTAGGAGAAGTTCTTAAGGCATACCTTGCTTTGATATTCACTCGTGAGAGGAACCTTGTCATTTGTGAGGACAGCGTGAAACAGGCTGATACGCTAGAACAGATTGATGTTAAGAAGGAGAACAAACATGAGGATAGATAAGTGCCCTGGGCCAGACAGGAAAAACCCAAGGACACGACAGGAAGTGAAGGAAGAGATTGCTGCACCTTTGGTGATGATCTTTGCATCCTCACTGTCCACTGGAGTAATACCAGATGATTGGAGGGTGGAAGTTGTTATTTATTCCCTTGTTCAAGAAAGGGAATAGGGAGAACCCTGGGAATTACAGACCAGTTAATTTTACATTGGTGGTGGGCAAATTATTGGAGAGAATTCTGAAAGACAGAATTTATGATTATTTGGAAAAGCATAGTTAATTAGAGATAGTCAGCATGGCTTTGTGAGTCGCAAGTCATGCCTCACGAGTCTTATTGAATTCTTTGAGGATATGACAAAACACATTTATTAAGGTGGAGAAATGGATGTGGTATGTATTGATTTTAGCAAAGCATTTGATAAGGTTGCCTTTGGTAGGCTCATTCAGAAAGTAAGGAGGCAAGGATGCAGGGAAATATGGCTGTCTAGGTATAGAATTGGCTGGCCCATAGAAGACAGAGCATGGTGATAGATGCAAAATATTCAGCCTGGAGCTCGATGACCAGTGGTGTTCTGCAGACATCTGTTCTGGGACCTCTGCTCTTTGTGATTTTTCTAATTGACTTTGATGAAGAAGCGGAAGGGTGGATTAGTAAATTTGCCGATGACACGAAGGTTGGTGGAGTTGTGGATAGAGTGGAGGGCTGTTGTAGATTGCAATGGCACATTGATAGGATGCAGAAATGGGCTGAGAAATGGCAGATGGAGTTCAACCTGGAAAAGTATAAAGTGATTTTTGTTGGAAGTTTGAAGTTGAATGCAAATTATAGGGTTATATGCAGGATTCTTGGCAATGTGGAGGAACAGAGAAATCTTGGGGTCCACATTCATAGATCCCTGAAAGTTGTCACCCAATTTGATAAGGTTGTTAAGAAGGTGTATGATGTATTGGCTTTCATTAGCAGGGGAATTGAGTCTCCAAGCCATGAGGTTATGTTGCAGCTTAACAAAGCCCTGGTTAGACCATACTTGGAATAATGTGTTCAGTTCTGATCGCCTCATTTTTGGTAGGATGTGGAAACTTTAGAGAGGGTGCAGAGGAGATTAACCAGGATGCTGCCTGGGGATGTCTTATGAAGAAAGGTTGATGGAGCTAGGGTTTTTCTCATTGGAGTAAAGAAGGATGAAAGGTAACTTGATAGAGGTGTACAAGATGATGAGGCAGAGATACAGTGGGTAACCAGTGACGTTTTCCCAGGGTAGAAATGGCTCTCACGAGGGGACATAATTTTAAGATGATTGGAGGAAGGTTTAGGGAAGATATCAGAGATCGGTTCTTTTCACGGAGAGTGCTTAGGTGCGTAGAAGGTAGTGCCAGCAGTGGTGATAGAATCAGATACCTTTGTGACTTTTAACTGACTTTTGGATAGACACATAGATGATAGTAAAATGAAGTGTATGGAGGTTAGCACTGCTGCCTCACAGCGCCAGAGACCCAGGTTTTCAATTCCTGCCTCAGGCGACTGACTGTGTGGAGTTTGCACATTCTCCCCGTGTCTGCGTGGGTTTCCTCCGGGTGCTCTGGTTTCCTCCCACAGTCCAAAGATGTGCAGGTCAGGTGAATTGGCCATGCTAAATTGTCCATAGTGTTCGGGGCAGGGGTAAATGTAGGGGAATGGGTCTGGGTTGGTTGCACTTCGGCGGGTCAGTGTGGACTTGTTGGGCCAAAGGGCCTGTTTCCACATTGTAAGTAATCTAAGTAAGTATCTAACATCGAGGGCTGAAGGACTTTTCTGTGTTATACTGTTCTATGTTCTATATTCTATGTTCTATGTTCTATGAATTTTGTCTGAATGGCATGCGACATTAAGGGGTGAGTTTGCATAAAATATGGTGAGATCGGAAGATTGAGATTCTCATCATCAAAAAAAGAGATCTGAGTTTCTACCCATAGTTTTAACGGCAAGATGAGAATCAGACTTGTGGTGGTGAACGGCCAATTTGTAAGGATTCACATCTCAAAATTACAAAATCTCATCCAATCTAAAATCAGTTTAATATTTTGTCAGTGGAGAGAAACGAGAAGGCAACAGTTCCTGACATGAAAGCCTGAGGAGGTACCTGGCAGCTGCATCTCACTGGTGTCTTCTCTGATTATCAATTTGGCCAGCATTCTCCAACACTTCAGGACACACTTTATGGCAACGGCTGCTTTCAGCCTCTTTCTGTGAACGTTGACACTGGAAAAGCAGCAGGGTTATCACATCATGAAGGCGCATTTAGGATTCACTTATATTATAGTTCAACAATTCATTTTTGCACTTTAGAGCTCACTGACATCTTCCGTTATGATATTGCTGTCAAGCTACTTTGCACAGGCATGGGACACTCCACAGGCATCAGGCAGTGTGTGTATTAGAACTCTTAGCTTGCTTTCTCAGCAATCATTCATTTTTCGCTTTCTTCAGCGCACACAGCATTTCTTCCTCATCTTGATTTGTATTTTAATTCAGAGAAGGAGCAATAAGAGCATGCCGTTCTTGACAGTCAAGGGGGACTATGGTCAGTAAGTGGGTTGATCTATTCTCACTTGCTGCCCAAGAAGCGAGCCCTGAACTTCACGCTAAGTCAATTGGGGAGCTGCACCGAGATAGGTCAGGCATCTAGTCACTCATCAATTAGGGCTGTCCATCCATGTCAATCAGGGGAGTGGTCCATGTTCAGTCCTGGGGGTCAGCTCAATGGATGTCAAGGGATTCTTTGGGGGCTACTGCCCACATTATCCCCTTTTCCCTTCCATATTCTATTGTTTCTACCCAATATGTGTTGAATTGCCTCCCATTCACAATTAATGTACCCTCTGGATCCTAGCATGCTGCCTCCAAATCCCTGAGTTGCTTTTCCCAGCATCTCTAATGTAGAAGTGAGTGTGTATGTTTCATCAATTGTCAACACCACATTTATTTTGATGAAGGGACAGGTCACTATTATGTCTGGCATGATCATGCGGTATGTTTGAGGCTAAGGGAATAAAGTGAAGAGGCAAACGCTGAGACAAATGGTTAGGTTGGGGATGTTCAAAGCTGATAGAGTTGATAGGGATCGAGACTAAGAAGGGAATACAAAAATTTGGGGGTCACCTAGATTGAAAGACTAGGCCTCTGACTGAATCCGTGAAAAGTAACCATAGGAGAAGTTGTGGTCTTTAACAGCTAGGGCAAAGAACATCTCCTTGTTCAGCACTCTGACAACCACCTTGGTCAATTCACTTCTTCTGTGGGCAATTTTCTCCTGGAAATAGACAAATGGAGGGATTAAGTGAGATGAAAGTATCTGGCACAGCTGTTAGTGCTGCTGCAGATGGGGAAAATATTTTCCAAGTGACTGAGTGAATGCATAGATAAGGTTACTCATCTGGGGGAATTGGAGTGTTCGAGAATGACTGTGCAAAGAGGTAGTAGGTGATACTGAGGAGTAGTAGACATTGAGCCTTGATGTGCAGTAGTAGAGTCAGAGTGTGTGTGTGACGTAGCAGTGAGAAGATGATGACACATTGTAAGATTGAAAATAGGGGCAGGAGTAGACCATTTGGCACTTTGAGCTTTCTCCACCACTCAATATGATCATGGCTGATCACCCAACTCAGAGTCCTGTTCTCAATTTCTCCCTATACGCTTTGATTCCCTTTGCACTATATCGAACTCTTTCTTGAAAGAAATTAATGTTCAGCCTGAGCCTATTTTTGTGGTAGGGGCACATGCTCCCCAGTCTTGGGGTGAAGAAATTTCCTCTCACTTCAGTCCTAAATGGTCTATCCCATCTCCTCAAACTGTGCCCCCAGCACTGGACTTCCCAGTCATTGCAAAGTCCTTCCTGTGTTTGTCCATTCAAGTCCTATGGAATTTTATAGGTTTCTATGAAATTCCCTGGCACTCTTTTTACTCTAGTGGAGCACAGAATGTCCTTGACCAGCTTTCAATACTGTTAAGCATTCCTCTACACTGTGGGCATTAAGCCAATAATTATATCAATTTCAGACTGGCTGACAGGATCTTGCGGCATGATCCCATCTGCCAGCCCCAAGTGAAGGGGACAGCTACCCTATGACCTCCAGATCGCTGTCAGCAAAGCATGGAAACAACTTGCCTCTATCCATCATTTCCAGGGCAATTCACAGGATGTGGCAGCACAGCTCCAGACTGACTATAGTTGATCTGGTGCACAAATGTGTTATAAACATGACACCAATGCCAGGAAGTCATACTGTGGCAAGTATTTTCACCAGGATGGAAGATGTGATGAATACGGTACCACAGAAATGTAGTACATGGTTAATGAAGCCAATTTCCAATAACAGAATGAAAAATCTCACTTAGGCTGATGGAGAGAAACACACCATATTATTAGCTAACTACAAAATTTCCAATAAAATTCAGCTTCATGGCTGAAATATCCTACTTCTTTGTTGGAACATTCCATAATTCTAGGATAAGTGCACATCTGAACTGTGGATTGTGTGTGTGACAATTTCTACCTGGGCAGGTGGCAGTTCTGAAAGGACTGTTGTGATGAGGAGTGGAGGTTATGGTAAAAGGTGCATGCTTATGCTGCCTGAGGCTTGTGTATCAGAGGAGAGTATTGAACATGGGTCAGGTGGGATGTGAGGAGGAGGATTAAGTGTCAGTAGCCTGTCACCTTCAATGGTTTCAGTCCTTACACTGAGCATGGTCTCAATCACAAAGGCTCTAAAGATGGTAATCACTTTCTTCTCCATGAAGATAATGAAATGAATTTGTTCCTGACACAGTTCATAAGGTGCCGCTGCCTCTAGTTGTGAGGAACTTGCTTTGCAAAAGAGAGAAAAGCAAGTGATTGACAATGGTGCCATGTATTTGACTGACATGGCTGACACAATGTCATAGCTGCCAATACGTGAAAGGTTTGAGATACAAGTGTGTAGTTATGGAGTAGTGTTAGGTATGTGACAGTCCAGTAAAAAGTACTATCATGAGATACAGAATGTGATTGCTAGATGTTGCTGGTGAATGATAGATGTGTGATGAATTAGGAAATATGAGGCATAGTGTTGATGGGATATGATATCTGAAGTTCCATGCACTGACATTGTCATTCATGAAAAATCATTGATCTTTTTGCAACATTGGTCCATTTCAGAAAGTCGTGTTGGACGAAGGATAGAACTGGAGCCAAGTATTATGCACTTTCATAACTATTTAGTTACAGTGAAGGACATTACTAACATACATCTCAGAACCTTCTAACCATAGCTTCAGCCTCTTCCTGTTCATACCTGATTTTAGATTAGATTAGATTAGATTAGATTACAGTGTGGAAACAGGCCCTTCGGCCCAACAAGTCCACACCGACCCGCCGAAGCGAAACCCACCCATACCCCTACATTTACCCCTTATCTAACACTACGGGCAATTTATTATGGCCAATTCACCTGACCCTGCACATCTTTGGACTGTGGGAGGAAACCGGAGCACCCGGAGGAAACCCACGCAGACACGGGGAGAACGTGCAAACTCCACACAGTCAGTCGCCTGAGGCGGGAATTGAACCCAGGTCTCTGGCGCTGTGAGGCAGCAGTGCTAACCACTGTGCCACCGTGCCGCCCACATAAATTTGTACAATTTATGCCTCCTTTATTGTTGAATCCGTAAGTAAAACAAACAAATCCACTTCAACACATACAGAAACAGAAAAGGTCTGTAGAGATAAATCAGAGTTGCTGTTTCCTCATAATTTCTGTGGAAGGGTCGCTCAACCTGAAATATTAACTCTGATTTCTCTCCACAGACCTGATGCCAGACCTGCTGAGCTTTTCCAGCAATTTCTGCTTGTGTTTCTGATTTACAGCTTTCACAGTTCTTTCAATTTTTATTAAGCTAATTCATGTCCTATCCATAGGAATGCAAGTGAATTCTCAGTTAATGTTCAACATCTGCCAGCAAATAAACACAATTAACATCCAGATTCTTGAAGATAGAACTTTGGCATCGATTGTCATGACTATCTGTTACAAAGGCTTTCTAAGAATTTTCTGGAGGGCTTCCTGGTTCCCTGCAGATGGATGATATCTCACATTTTCAAACATATTCCTTGGTGCAGTTTGGAGAAAATCTTAAAGCCTGCAGTTTACAATGCTATAGCATTCTTGTATTTCTGTAAAGATCAAACTCAAGATGGTGATTAAGGTCAATTAATTTCAGAACTTGCTTCAAACAAGGGTATACTTTTCTTTTAAGAGATGCAGAGTTGGATTAAATAATGCAGACTAGCTAAAAGTCATGTTTGAGTCCAACACTTTTTTGTTCACTGCTCAGGTAGCAATTCACTTAAGCACCAGCTGAATGTTACAATCAGTTAAATGAACAGGCAGCATGTATTTCCAGGGGTTAGTGTATTCCTGGAGATGGATGAGCCTAGGGATCAGGCATTCCAACCTTCAAATGAGTGCAGATGGCATCCTGTCGTCCACAAAGACAAAACAGGGAGCGATGCTGCAGATGGTGTCCTGCTGCCAACACAGTCTTTACTGGGATCAGTGCACTGGTGGACCTTGGCAGGCACAGCATCATTCACACCTTACTGTTTCATGTCCTCTGAGTTATTGGGAAATGTCTCAGAGACAAATTCCTTGATTGTTCATTCTTTTCATCTCCAGGCACATTCTTACCCTATAATAGCTGGACAGACCCTTCTTCCCTAAGCTGAGTTTGTCGTAGTATGCCTAGTTGTAGTTCTTACATCACAAACATAATCATGGATTTGAACAGATATTTGAACACTATATTTGCATGATCCCTGACTGTAAGATTCATTCTCAAGGATTTTAACTTTTCCATCAAGGAGGTTATGTTTCTGGTATCTAGTGAATTTTATATTCCACTACATCATTGTGAGTTCAATGGTAACAACAAAATTTTGTAAAATGCCGTACAGAATCTGATTTTAATAGCTTGCATTTTGTTCCACTTTTCCATGCTCATTTTTCTACGAGTATTTGTGCATGATATATAAGAAGCATTAAATAATAATATTAAAAAAAACATATTTGCAATTTGTGATTTCTTTTTTGCACTTCCAAAATTTATTACCAATTATTTTTAAATGGAAAGTTACGTGAGAAATTACTGTTTATTTATAGAATGCTAGTCGATTAATCTATGTGTTTTTCTTTAGTGTTCTCCTTTACTAGTGTTTCTCCTTTACTAGTGTTTCTCCTTTACTTCCTTCTATCTTGTTCTGAACAGACTTGATGGAATAGACACAGAGATGGGTCTCCCCTTGATGGGGAATTGAGGTTGCTTGCTTTGGAGGGGAAGGGTTTTCAGGATAAGGAGCCAAACATTTCTTCATTCAAAAAGTTGAAAATCTTTGGAACTCTCCACTCCAGAGACTTGTGAATGTTCCATTAAAGCAAAACAGATTTTTAGTACTTAGGAAATCAATGGTTATGAGGAGAACAGAGGAAAATGGAATCACAGCAGAAGATCAGCCATATCATATTGACTGTGAAACAGGCTCAAGGGACTATATGGTCTACTTTTTTCTCCTAGTTCTTATATGCTTGTATTCTAAGCTCACTTGGATTTTCATTCAGTGCAGCTCCCTCACCTAATTTCTTTACGTCTTAAAAATGCATTCTTACTAATTCTTAAAGATGAGTGCATACTAAAACAAAATGGCTAATAATATTATCTTAATTTTATAGCCAAAGTGTAAATCTTCTTCAGCTCAGCTTTTTCCCTTGAGCTCCAAATTCTAATTTCCTCTGGTTTTTATCTTTTGTTTTAAACCTGTTAGTACAAGGCAGTCATATTTGTCACAGTCTCCACCATCATTTCCTACTAAAGGCAATCAGATTTCTGCAGTTTCCTAAAGGGAATGGCAGTAAATTATTGATCAAAATTTATTTGTGTTGATGCGTGTTTCTACTCTGAATTCTGTGAAACACCAGAACCCCTATTGGGAAGGGAGCAGGAGGCAGGCCAAGTTCAGATTGTTAATTTGATCCTTGATCCAAATAAAGATTTGGATTCTCACTACAAATTTAGATTTAACTCACATACCATATAAATGAGCTCTTAATCGCTGGACTGCATTTAAAGCTTTAATTTTAATATTTACTTTCATGTTTAGATCAGCAGCTGGGTGCAAGGCAATGGTGACAGTAATGAACTGAAAAATGTGTATTTTCAGTGGATTTTAAAATGTAAATAATTGTTCCAGCACCTAGCTGCAATCACCGATGTTGTGAAACTGTTGACAAACGCTTTCTTTCCAGCTTATTTCTGCCAGAAGAAAGACTTTGCTAACGAATGTGCTGCCACACAAACAACAGGACATAAAGCTCAGGGAAAAAATGTCGAACAGATTCAAGATAAGTCAGGTTGAAAGCAGCCAGTATGATCGCACAGGGCAGTCTTACTAACAAACAGGTTATGTCATGACCTAGCATGTGATATGACGAATATCTCTACAAGTGACAGTGACCTAATAACTACTTAGCACACTACCATGAGTGAGTTATGGCCAGTTCTCAGGTAATGATATTTATTGCTCCTCGCTGCTGACTGTGACACTACTTATAAGTACAAGATAATACAATATTTTTCCAATGAATTTATGTCTTTGCTATTGTGCAATTCTGAAAAGCGTTCAATTCCTCAAATTCACCATTCCCATTGCAATTCATGTAATCTTTGATAATATCATACTCAATATCAAAAGATGTCTCATGGCATTACTAGAGTTAACCAACAAGTACCAAAAAGAAATTAACTGCCAGTGTGTATCTGAAAATAGTATTGTTAGTGAACTCTAAGTATACTTGGTCAGTAAAAACATATTTATTTACTTTCCCATATTTCATCTCAAAAAACAGATACTTTCAAAGCATACCCAGAGGATCAAAAGGAAAACAAACTGAATAAGAAAAATATTACTGTTGGTTATTACAATGTGAAAGATTTCGGGCTTAAATACTCCAAGGAAAGGCATAGAAATGATAGCAGTTCAACATATTTATGATGTCAATGTTCTATTTCATAATGCTAAATTGTGACACTCGCTTGGGTTAATAGAAAAAAGAAATCTTTGTAATGAGGTTATTCTGTAAAAAATCTTAGTGCCACCTGGATTTTTTTTATATCTGCAGCGCATGCTGTCACAGTGTGAGTTCAATGGCACAACATATGGTAGCAGAATTACCTTTGTACCACCCGGCAGCAGGATATAATTCATCCAACACCAGGGACTGTGCTGACAGGTAGTAGATTCCATGCTGTACATGTTCAGCATTCCAAGATTGTGGGCTGGTTCTTGAAATATAATAGAGAGATTCAACTGCAACGATAGTTTATTAAATGCCATTGGCAGTATATCTGAGTGTAAAAAGCTGCAAAGGTGTAGGATTTTGTGATCACATGCATGATGAGGACGAATAAGCTGTCTAGGGAAATTTAAAATGTGTTGTGTACTCACCGAACTGTCCCTTCTTGTCTCATTGAATGTGAATTACTGGAGCGCATCAAACTGAAAACAAAAACTAATGAATTCAAATGTAAGCTTTTAGCTTAGAAGTAAACTCTTGAACCAATCGAACAGTTTGTTCATGGGGTGTTTGCTCTGAAAATTTGCTTTTTCAGTTGTGATTTGAGTGTGGAGATGCCACTGCCTCCAAACTCTGATAGTTTTACAGTCTCAACTGCAGGTGTCTGTTCTTTCTTCACGTGATTAGTGCAATTGTTATGCAGTGAAAACATGCATATGCAAAGTGTACAACCTTTCATTATATTGTAAAATTAAACTGAAGAACTGTAGCTCGAAATCATTTCAGCCTGTGCTATTTTTCACTTCCTTGTTCACAAGTTACGGATTCTATATTTTCACCCTCATCATATTATTCTCACACATTGTGCAAAAGGTATGATGTATGAAAGCTTATCCTGGAAACATAACTGTAAAATAATTTTTAATGTATTATCTCATCTCTAGTAATGGAGAACTTAAATGGAAAGTTCAAACTGCAATCATCTGTGAGTAGGAACTATCTACTCCTTTTCTGTGGTTTGGCAATAACGGTAAAGGATAATTTGTCTTCTTTTTGACACTCAGATTCAACACTTGATTGTATCAAAGATTTCTCTTCTCTCTCCTTATTCCATTTCTCTGTCATTTAGTTGGAGTTAAATTTTGCTCAGTTGAACTCCCATTGTTTTACTATCATGGGTATTTTTGATGTCTAAGGCACATGCTCATATTTCATGGCACTGTATTGATAAGGATGTTAACACACAATTGCAAAGACATAAATTCATTACTAATGCCCACAGGAAAAAGCAGAATCGGTCAGTCAGCACAGAAGGAGGTCAGTCAGCCCATCTAGTTTAAGTCAGTTTTCAATGAACAATGGAGTCAGTCCTATATAGCTCGACAAGTTCATTTTCTCCAGAGCCTATCCAATTTCCTTTTGTTGCTGTTTTGCTTAAGAATCAGAGCTAGGGAGAGGGAGGCAGGCTATGGCAAAAGTCCTGGTATCAAGGGAGAGGAATTGGGGCTGAGTTAGAGGGTGGGGTTTAACTAACACTGGCCTAGCATTCACTCTGGTGGCATACACCCTGAGCTGGCCTTAATTGAATTCACACAAAAATGAGGAACAAAAAGAGGTTGCCTATCAGCCTACGCTTTGTTCCACTCACAACCTAGTTTGTTGATGGGACTGTGAAGAGGGAAATGGAGGGTATGTATGTGCGAACATACACTTCCACTTTCAGGGTTCACACACACATTCTCTCATGTTATCACACCCAAACTTTCACTACTCACACACAAACACTTACACACTGTGGAGAAAGTGAGGACTGCAGATGCTGGAGGTCTGAGTCAAAACGTCTGGCACTCGAAAAGCACAGCCAGTCAGGCAGCATCCGAGGAGCAGGAGAGTCGATGTTTCAAGCATAAGCTGTTCATCAGGAATGTGGAGATGACCTGCGGGGGGTGCAGTGAGACAGCGACTCACTGATATCCTTGTAGAAGGAGGAGGAGAACTTCTTCAAGGTGGGTATCTTTGGAAGAGGCTTCACAGTAAGGTTATAATCAACTAGGAGAAAGTGAGGACTGCAGATGCTGGAGATCAGAGTCAAAGAATGTGGTGCTGGAAAAGCACAGCCAGTCAGGCAGCATCCAAGGAGCAAGAGAGTCAACGTTTGAAGCATAAGCGCTTCATATGAATTCCTGATGAAGAGCTTAGGCTCGAAACATCGACTCTCCTTTTCTTTGGATGCTGCCTGACCAGCTATGCTTTTCCAGCACCACACATTTTGTCTTATACACTGTCCCAATGTCACTTACTCCCTTGCATGGACACTCTCTCACACACTCCTTCAAACACGTTTCCTTTCTGGCATACTTCATTACTTCTCTCAATCCTTCAATTACACTTCCTTCTTCTCACTCTTTCACATCTACCTCCTCACACAAGCATCTCCTTTTTGTAGCTCCCTCAAATTCACTCCCCTCACTTTCTCATTCTTTCAGACATGTTCCATATCTTTCTCAAACTCCTAGATACACTAACAGACACTCGCTCTCGCTCAGTCGTACCTTGCCTAGGCCCAGGTGCCCCACTCTGCCAGGTTGGTTGTAATATTTTAGCGGGATAGAACCTAAGCAGGAGGGTAAAATTCTTGTCTTCTCCCCACTTGACTGCCATCACAGCAGCAGAATCTCTTCCCAACATCCCAGATTTCTAACAGAGCCACTTTGCCCCCCTTCACTTGGGAACAGGGAGCCTTTTGTTTGAAATGTTTTTTCCCGCCCTTCCTTTACAAATATGCCATGCTTTTTAGGCCACAGCTTGAATGAAGAGACATAAATCTGCACTGGATGCTGCTCCCCCAATCACAGAGATTCTCTCCAGCATTTATTGTTGATAAGAAAAGTTGGAGGAGCCATATCTGAAGAAGATAGAAGAGAGCTGGGAAAGGTTTGTAGCTATGTTGAGTTGTAAAAGTGGTAGGTTGATCAAAGTTGTAATTGTGGGGATCACAGAGTTCTACTCCACACGGTCAATGCCACTTCCATGGGTTGACACCTAAAGCAATACCTGTAACCTGTTGGAGGACAGATTGCTGGGCTGCTGTGACACCCACCAAGCCCATTTGAACATCCAAGTCAGCAGACGTGATGATTGCAATCAAATCTGAGCTTTCTCTGCAATACATAAATATAGGGTGGCATTTGTGCTGCAATATAAGATCATATGTATCAGTCACCAGACAATCCCACAAGGTTGGATCTGCAAGTTTTCTAACAGAGTTGTCCGCTGCCATGTCTCTGTAAAGGGTGAGCTCCAACATCTCTTCAGATGATACATTGAAACTGCATCCCTCCTTTATCATTGACATTGACCATAACTCTCTGTTAATGCATCACATGTTTCATTTCGCATCTCCTTCAGAGTCCCACTGCATCAGTGTTCATCAGAGTACTCTGCAGCATGTGTATGAGAACTCATGTCCATTGTTGGCCTTCGCCCAAGCATTTCATGCCATATGTGCTACAATATGCGCTTCCTTGAAAGCCATCCTCTAAAATATAGATTTTCAAGGTTTGAGTTATTTGTATAAGAACTGATGGTGCATTTTCCTTCATCCTGTCTTTGTGCACTTCTACTTCTAGCTCTTCTTTTGCAAACGGATGACTTCTAGTTCCTCAAGTCTGTTCTGCCAATCAACTGAATTCATTGTTTAATTACAACCCATCTCCATACTGTCCTTTGTCCCACATACCATGACATCTTTTGTTAACAAGTATCCACCAGTCTCAGATTTAAAATGGAAAAAAGAATGGACAATGAACAGTAAGTTGTAGAAGAGTTTTAAATGTATACCAGCCATTGTTAATTTCAGTCCTGAAAGGGTAACTGTAGTTTTTAGATCACACCCCCAATCTCCAACCTGTACTTCCACAACCCCTCAACCCCACCCAATTGTGGATCTGATTTCTCTTGATCTGATATTTAATTCTCTGTTAATAATTTTACAACACCCCTTAATCATCTAACTTCCAGGATAATTCACCACAATTTGTATTTCAAGTAGAATTCTGATAAATCTATGGCACACTCTTTCAAAAGCAAACATATCCTTCCTAATTTATGATGTGGAGGTGCCGGTGTTGGACTGGGATGGACAAGGTTAAGAGATGAAGGGCTTTTGCCTGAAACGTCAATTTTTCTGCTCTTTGGATGCTGCCCTACGTGTTATGCTTTTCCAGCACCACAAAATTAAAAATCACACAATACCAGGTTATAGTCCAAGTTCTTCTCCTTCAACATGCACCCAACTTCAAACTGCAACTAACCTATCCCAATAATCACCGATAAAGATAAATCACCAGCTTTCCAAGCGCTGCTTCTTCATCAGAGAGTTGTCAACCACCTGAAGAAGGAGCAGAGCTTCAAAAACTAGTGAATCCGAATAAACCTGTTGGACTATAACCTGGGGTTTTGTGATTTTTAACTTCCTAATTTATGGTTTCTAGAACTGAACACTGTCTTGATCCCAGTTATGTCAATACTGGACAAGCTAAAGTATTGTTATGATCTGACATTATAGATCATTAGCTTTTAAAGAACAGAAGACATTGAAGAACTTAGAGTAAGAAAATAAGCGGCAGAATTCTATTTGAATTGAATTGAAATGTTAAAAAAATTCCAACTTGAACAAGTTGACCAGAAGCAGTAATGACTAAGTTGGTATATGAACAAGTAAGTTAATTAATTTTAAACAATGTACATCATATAGACACAACTTAGACTCTAACATTCAGGATTAACGTGTTGTAAATATCAGTTAACTGTGACAGAAGACCCGATGGATTTCACTGAAATGATGGATACAACCAAGACAGATCCCACTCAGACATTAATGACAATGAATGTCACAAACTCTCATTGAAATTGTGCAAGCATGCAACTTCTTCACTTTCAAAGATATAGCTTTAGACTGCTCTCAAAGCCTCTCTGACATGGGCTGTCTCAACAAATGCCCCACATCTTGGTCATTCAACCTCTTCTTCTAACTTCATGTTCCTGATGACTCCTGTGACTGCTTCCAAGTACTGAATAATGGGCATCATTCCAACTTTTCTCTGCTGCCACTCAATTTCCTCAGCTCCAAAGCTTCTCAGCCTCATTATCCAAATAATGAATAGTGCTGGTAGGCATCACACATTGGGTCCAGTCCTGAATACTATCCATCTAGAGTTTTCTGACCAAATTTGTTGGCTGAAGCCATTTCTTCTGCTTCAACATGCACCCAACTTCAAACTGCAATTAACCAATCCCAATAATCACCCACCAAGATAAATTTAAACCAGAGAACCTTGTTAAACTTGACCAACCTCTATGATCATGTTGTCTATTCTTGAACTTCAGTGTTTATGAAATGCTTTTCAGCTAATTTAGCTTGAACTTCCTCTAGACTGCCATTACTGCAAGCTTTGCAGAAACGATGTCTGCAGTTAAGCTTATCTGAAATTTTTACAGATCCTTCTCTTGGACTGTTTCGAAACAAGGCTTTAATTAGGCTAAACAGCTCCTGATGGGGCACTGTAATAAAAGTAAAATTTAACAATCAATGGGAACTTACAGAATTAAAATAGAAACTTATCAAATAACATTGTCCAAGTAATGGCACACTCCTGGTCTTTGAATGCCAATTTAACTCTTCTTTTGTTTTCTATCAAACAAAATTGGTGGATTGTTTCAGGCAATCACCACAGCCCAGTATTTTAAAAAAATGTTATCTTCCTAGCTATTAACTTTGTAAAGCAGCATGATCTCAACATGTCAAGCTATTTCAGTTGCATTTATGCCATTTCAGACCATAAAATATTAATTCCTAAAATTAAAAAAAATATATATGTATATATTACAAAATATAAACCATGAACCTCACAATACACCAGTTGGGATTTAATCAGGACTTAATAGCAGAAGCATGACTTCAAGCCCCCTGTATTAAAGCTCAATAGATGTAAAGACTAGCATTCCAATAATCTTTTTGATTGTTTTCCAAATGGCCTTATGATAATTTAATTATCCAAATACCTTTAAATTAATTTTGATTTCTAGCATTTCAATATTTAGAAAATATCCAATTCCATCCTCAGAACAAAAATAAGTTTTGATAATACAATTAGTTGTTATGAGTTATTAATCGCAGAACAAAAGGAACATGTTGCTGTTGTCTGTTAAATGAGAGCTTACATTAATGCTCTTGACAGCCATTGCTTTGACACTTTTACAAAAGTACTTCCTTAGCCAGGGTACAATGTGCTGTCTTCCACTGATTACAGTTTTGAATAAGGCTTCTTTCCATCAGGAGTTCAATCATCAAACCATGAAAACTGTTCCTACAATTCTGCAGTTGTGATAAGGGAATGTGATTTAGAAATAAGAAAGGGAGAAGCCACCTCAAAGATGCATGATTCCTGGAATCTGAATTAAGAAGCACTAATGTAAAAGCTTTTTTGCTGCTTTTGTAGTATGTGTGCATTAATTCACTTCACTCTCCAACTGAAGTAACATGAGCTGGAACTTAAACCAATCTGGATCACTTACATATAAAGTTCTGCACTGGAAAATCATTACCAGCTTTTAAAGCTTTTCCTCAATTACAACTTTATTACTTCATGTTTTCCAATAAATAAACCACAAAGCCAATACAATTTCAGGTAAATAAGGCCACAAATTTATTGACAATTTCTACGCAGTAAAAATTTTGAATTCCAACATTTGGCTGATTGACTTTTCTACCCTCAAGTTAAATCTAGTACATTTACATCAATTTTTTTTTGTCTCTTGTCCCATGACATCAGTGGTTAACTCTGCTTCCTCACAGCACCAGGGACCTGGGTTTGATTCCCAACTCAGGTGTCTGTGTGGAGTTTGCACATCTCCCCATGTCTGCATGAGTTTCCTCCAAGCATTTCAGAGCAAAGATGTGCAAGTTTAGGTGGATTTGCTCTGCTAAGTTGCCCATTGTGTACAGGGATGTGTAGGCCAGGTGGATTAACCATGGGAAATGCAGGGCTATAGGGATAAGGTAGGGGGGTGGGTCTGGGTGGGATGCTTTTTGAAGGGTTGATGAGGACTTGATGGACTGAATCACCTACTTCCACACTGTAGGGATTCAATGAATACTGCTCTTTTACTCAACATGTTGGCTTCAGAAATTTATTCCACATTGGTTCATTTCATGTGATTGAATTAATGTCCAAAATAGTGTGTAAGTGTTTGCAATAACATAGCATACGAATTGCCTTCAGACTCATAAACTTTAATCTTAAAATTAGCTATTATAGGATAAAACACAATGGGATTTTAGTTCTGCAAATTTCAGATGTTGAACCATTGTTACAAGGATGATAAAATATAATGAGAGGAGAAAACTCTTGCTACAGTCTGACAAGGTTTTAATGCAACTGTAAGAGTACTGCAAACAGTTTTGATAACCTTATTTAAAGTCCTAAGAAATGTGAACAAAAGTGACAGTTTCTCCCCTCAAGCCCGCCCCACCATTCAATAAAATCACAGCTGATCTGCTTAGGCCTCAGTTCCTGTTTCCTGCCAGCTCATCACAGCCCTCAACCTCTAGATAGTTAAAAAAAAATCTATCGCCCTCCACTTTAAGTAATTTCAATGATCTAGCCTCCATGTTTCTCCTGGGTAAAGAATTCCAGGTATTCACTAACTTCCAGGAGAAAACTTTACTTGGCTTCTCTATTTTAAATGAGTTTCCCCTTATTCTATAACAATGTTCTCTAGTTTGAGACTCCTCCACCAGTGGAGACTTATTCTCAGCATCTTTCCTTTCAAGCCCCTCCAAATCCTATATGTTTCAATAAGATCACACTTCTACCTTCCATAATCAGATGGATAAAGGCTAAATCAATTTAGATATTCTTCAGAAGTCAACCACTTCATCCCAGGAATAAGCCCAGTGAATCTCATTTGAATTGCATCCAATACCAATATATTCTACAGAAACATGATTACTCAAACTGTCCACACTACTCCAGGTGTGGCCTTATCAATATTCGGTGCATCTGTATCAAGACTTGTTCATTTTAAAACTCCAACCCTCAAGTCATGAAGGCTAAAATTCAATTTGCCTATGTAATTATTTTCTACTTCTGCATGCTAACTTTTGTGTCACATGCACAAGTAGGCCTATATCCCTCTGTGCTGTATTTGTTTGTTTCTCTGCAAATAAATAATGGTTTGTGCTTTGATTCTTCCCATCAAAGTGCATGGCATCATAAGTAACTACACTAAACTCCATCTGACATGTTTTTGCTCACTCACTCAACTTATCTATATCCCCTTGCAATTTCCTTACATCCTCATCACAACATGGCCGCCTATCTATTTTTGTGTCGTCCATACATTTGGATATATTACAGTCTGCCAAGAAAGAAACATGAATTGCTAACTATGACTTGATAACTTGAGCTCTGCACATTTTAAAAATTTCTTTCTGCATATAACCAGACCCACAAAGACTGAGCCAACAGATGGGCATTAGGAATGGACCGGGGTTAAACGCAAGAGAAATGCAATTCAGGCACCAGTCTGGGATCACAGACAGATTTTTTGTCTCTACTTTCTTTTGGATCCTTCTGATTCATTGCTGATGATATGAGGTTGGGAATGTGCTGATTCTCAATCTCTCAGTCACTGGTTGAGGATTTGCCATTTCAGTGCCTCAAAAGGTGCTTCTTTTCCCCTTGGTTTTCCTTTCAGTGAGGGCATTTATAGGGGAGCAATTATAGGGGAAATAATCACAAGGCTGGTTGGAGAGGACACGCATGGAGATTTGGGCACAACAGTCACACCAATGCATCTTTAAAAATTTTTTATTTGTAAGTTTGATTTCAGACCCTGATTGCTGATGATATAACAATGACACCAACTGCAGACAGTTACCCCCAGCTGGTTTCCCAACAGGTTACACGATTAGTACCCTTCCTGACACAGCCCTGACAGCTTGACCTGCCCATGTTCTGTGCTGATTGATCAGTGCTTAGGGAAGCTGCAAGCTAATTGATCTGTATGAATGGCATTAAGCAGCTCAAGGCCTAAGAGAGATTTTGGCTTCCAATGAAAATTTAAGATAGGTATCTGGTTCTAATGCACCTTGTTTTTTTTTTCAAAACACCATTTTATTTACAGTGGGCCAGTGATAGGCCATGTCCATGTTTGGGAACATTGGATGGAGAGACAATGTTTTTGTTGGTCAGACTGAATGCTTCGAAAGGTATCCACCTTGTTGTCTGACACCTCCTGCTTTCTTTTATTGCGCTTGCTGATGTGCATATTCGGGCTGTTACTGTGGCTAGCAGTCTCAGGATCCCTGACTTAAATCTTTAGCTTCTACAGCAGGCTCACTGACTACCTCCATAACTAGGGTCTAAGGAGAGAAGGCTATAAAATGAACAGCTGCATATCAAAACAAGATGCCACGTCCATCACCTTGATTTGTAAATAATTACTGTGATTGTATGTTCAGTACTCCCAGTACATAAATTTAATTTCATGTTTTGGATTGTTTTGTTTGTGGTTTCTCAGTAGAAATTTAAAATTGAGTCTTGTCATGATCCTTCAAGGGGAGCCCCTCCCCTTCACTGGATTAAATGTTTCTGACATGCCTGCTCTGAACGCGCCTTATTAAATCTCCTTACAAGAAATCTAGTTTCAGTCATGTGACCAGAGGATCATTTTTCTATTGTTGTCCCAAGGTTTTTCTGAGAGTTAGACCATTGTCAAATAATAGACACCAGGTATCAATTGTCCGCAACCCGTCTCGCTGAAATGAAGCTTTTTGTACTCGTTCACTGGATTTCAACTTTGAAGCTATAAAGGCTACAGTAGCATTGTGAAACCAGTCTTATTAATTAGTTGCAGAAGTGCAGGCATTAACCAAAGGGATGGTCATTTGCATTTTAATGACTTTTCAAGGATAAATCTAGAAAGGTTATGTGCACTATAATGACTTTGTCAGCAGATTTGTCCAGACATAAAATTAGTTCAGTGGTTTTGTAGTTCCATGTGTGTTGGCAGGAAAGAAAAAATGTCTCCTGGCCTCCTGATTCTACTTTTATTAACAGAAAAATCTCCAGTTTAGGTTTGTGTTTGATAACTTCATTTTTATAGTTCATAAGTTCATATTTTGTGAGCAATACAACATAAAATAACTAATAATTTGGAGGTGCTGGTGTTAGGCTGGGGTGGACAAAGTTAAAAACTACACAACACCAGGTTATAGTCCAACAGGTTTATTTGGAAGCACTAGCTTTTGAGGTGCTGCCTCTTCATCAGGTGGTTGTGGAACAGGACCATACATTACAGAATTTACAGCTAAAGGGTTACAGTGTCATGGAGTTGTAATGATATATTAAACAACTTTAGTTAAAAATCACACAATACCGGGTTATAGTTCTTAAACATATTTAGATTAAGTCTTTCATCTTTTAGAATGGGATATGGTGGCTTAGGTTCTTTAATGTGTAAATCCCAGAATTACATTCTCAAGGTGGCGTCAGCTTATCTAATAACAGGTGTCATCTCAGCTCAAACGATGTATTAAATGTGTGAAGGTAAAGTCTGTACCAATGTTGAGTCAATTCTATTTCTAAAGTGGGGCTTACAGAATCTTACATGGATAGAATAACTAAGTTAACTGCCAAAGATGTATTTAAAGGGAAGATCGATAAGCACATTAGAAACAAGGAATATAAGGATATGCTGATAAGGCTAACTACATTCAGTGGGAAGAGGCAAGTGAAGCATCAAAACCAGCAAGAACCACTTGAATTCAATGGTCTGATACACTGCTGTATATTCTATTTAATTTAAGAGTTAGGTCACTAGTGGGCAAGTTCCATCTTTAAATTCCACAAGCTGTATGAGAAGATGACCATGGAACTCATGGGAAATGCCACTTCAGTATGTACTTTGATCTCTTTGTACAGCATCAACAGCCACAACATTAGCCCTCTGGTTATACCAAAGGGATCTTCAGAATAAGTGAAAGAAAGGCAGATGTAGACACCGAGAGAACAATGGTGTTAAGAAAGAATAGGCTAGCTGCTGTACACTTTCAAATTCACTGTATTCAAAGCATGTGCACTGATATTGTGCATTTCTTTTCATGGAAGTCATGCAGAAATGACTGCAATCATTTGGTTGTGGCTTATTCATTGCTACAACATGGGGTAGACCCCTCTGCTAATTTAAAACCAGCAACACAGAAAAGATTTATCCCATGCGGTAATCTGTGGAATTTCGATAGGCCAAGAACTAGTTTAAGAACAAATTAACAACCTATTTATTAAAGTATAACAGAGAATAATTAACAAATATTTATAGCTCAGTCCTTTAATCTATTGTTTAGATTACTTACAGTGTGGAAACAGGCCCTTTGGCCCAACAAGTCCACACCAACCCTCTGAAGAGCAACCCACCCAGACCCATTCCCCTACACCTACCACTACAAGCAATTTAATGTGGCCAATTCACCTAATTTGCACATCTTTAGACTATGGGAGGAAACCAGAGCACCCGAAGGAAACCCAGCAGACACAGGGAGAATTTGCAAATTCCACACAGACAGTTGCCCAAGGTGGGAACTGAACCTGGGTCTCTGGCACTGTGAGACAGCAGTGCTAACCACTGTGCCACCGTGCCACCTTACCTTCCCCTTCCACAATACTGGTCAGATAAAACTCCCAATTAAGATTTACAAAACGAAATGTCTTATCTCAAAACCAGGCAGCTTTTGGTTCTTTTATGTGGATCTTCCTGTGTCTTTTTTTCTTCTTCTTAGGGATTCTGCTTCACAGGCTACTGATCGATAAAGGTACTTTAAAGAGAGCTATTTTTCAGACAGTCTTTACATGCTGGTAGCTGGACAGTTCTCCAATCAGCTGTTCGATTTTCTCCAATGTTACTCCCCCAAAGCATCGGATTGTGTCATTGGCTTTTAAGATTGTCAGTATACTAAATTCAAACTGGATTGGGGTTTGTTTTTTTTGGGGTATAATTTAAACCGATTGGCCTAATTCAAATCTGTTTTGTCGTTTCCAGGCAACTAGCTACCCCAGTAGCTGGAGAACATGTTACATCATATCTTTTTTCAGAACACTTGGTGGTGTCACTGTTAGCTTTTAACTCTCTTAAAGGTAAAATATATCCACATCTTCATAACATCATTCATCTGAGGGTTATGCACACGACCAGTTAGTAACAAAGCGGGTTGTTGCACTGTCATATTGTAAGGTGATTAACTGATTGAGAGAAGTTAAAAATCACACAACACCAGGTTATCGTCCAACAGGTTTATTTGGAAGCACTAGCTTTCCGAGCGTTGCTCCTTCATCAGGTGGTTGTGGAGTATAAGATCATTAGACACAGAATTTGAAGCAAAGGTTTACAGTGTGATGCAACTGAAATGATATATTGAAAAAGACCCACATTGTTTGTTAAGTCTTCGTTTCAGTTCTTTCATATGTAAATCCCAGAACTGTTTTTGAAATTACTTTCTCACGTTAACTTTAACAATAGGTGCCATGTCAGCTCAAATAATGCATTGAAGGTGTGAGGTGCCCTGTGTGAGGCCATCTGTGCCCCAATGTTCAGACTGATTCTATTTCTGAAAAAAAGGGATTTACAGAATCTCACATGGATTCATGCAGTTTTTGAGCAAAATAAAATGTAATTCTGCAAGTACAATTTCACCTCACAAACTAACATGTGTGCACGCGTGTGGATGTGTGCGTTTGGAGGGATGTGAGTGCCTGTGAGACAGTGTGTGTATATGTATGTTTGTGAGTGTAAAGGGATATAAGTCTGTGAGAGGGTGTGTGTATGGATGTGAGTGTGGGTGTGTGTGTATTTGCGAGCATATGAGAGAGAGCTTTTGTATGAGAGAGGGTCTGTCTGAATGTATAGGTCTGTAGGAGAGTGTGTTTGTGTGCGCTTGTGTGCATGTGTGAGAGAGATCTACTGTGGCCACCTACAGTGTAACATGAACCCAAGGTCCCAGGTGAGGCCATCCCTGTGGGTACCAAACTCTGTTATCAGCCTCTGCTCAGCCACTTTGCGTTGTTGCCTGCCCTGAAGTCTGGGGCCATTTTGGCCGCGGAACTTTGGGTGACCATTCTCCAAGATGGACTTCGGACTAATAGCCAAGTTTGGTACCCATGGGTATGGCCTCAACTGGCACCTTGGGTTCATGTCACACTATAGGTGACTCCACACACACACACACCCTCTCACAGACTTATACTACTTTACGCTCACAAACATACACATATACACACTCTCACACAGACACTCACATACCACGTCCCCCCCCCCCCACACACACACACACACAAACATATCCCCATGCACACACACACACATATAAATTTGTAAGGTGAATTTGTACTTGCAGAATTACATTTTATTTTGCTCAAAAACTGCATGAATCCATGTAAGATTCTGTAAATCCCTTTTTTAGAAATAGAACCAATCTGAACATTAAGACGCAGACAGCCTCACACAGGGCACCTCACACCTTCAATCCATTATCTGAGCTGACATGGCATCTATTCTTAAAGTTCATTTGAGAATGTAACTTCAAAAAAAGTTCTGGGATTTACATATGAAAGAACTGAAACCAACATGTCATTCTAAAAGACCAGAGGCTTAACAAACAATCGAGGTCTTTTCCAATATATCGTTTCAGTTGCATCACACTGTGAACTTTTGCTATAAGTTCTGTGTCTTGCAATCTTGTATTCCACAACCACATGATGAAGGAGCAGTGCTCCAAAAGCTAGTTGGACTATAAACTGGTGTTGTGTGATTTTTAACTTTATACACCCCAGTCCAATACCAGCGTCTCCAAATCATGATTGAGAGAATGCAGCTTTGTTTGAACCACAGGAGGTAAGACAAAGATGTCAAAGTTAGGTTGTGTTGGAAAATAGGACTTCAGTGACAAGATCTACTTAAATGTCTATACAGTGTGAGGAATCTATTGTGCATAAACTAAACTTCAATATGCTCTTTCACATAGTTTTGTTCTCCAACGAGCCAAGGATTCATCATAAACAAATTCAGCATTCGTGTTTTTTAACATATTATCATGAAGGGTAAGCTGTGATTATTCAAGAGGGTAAAGACCCTCATGATCTGTTCAATCCCCTTTCAGACACTTACTTTTGTTCGTTGTCATTTTCATGATGAACTTAATAATGCACACGCACTTTATTGTAGTGCTCTTCTGTTGCTTCTTGGGATTCGTACTGGATTCATTATGGGAGAAAATCATAAGCATCATCACTCAGCAGTTACAGAAGTAATTTACTCTTTTGTTTGGTAAAAATAGAGCATGCAGCCCTTCAAAGCATGCATCTTTATTCGCTTGCAGAACCTGTGGATTAAAGGGGTGAGGCACAATAGAAATTTTTGAAGGTTTTTATTTCCGTGGGAAGCGAACACAAAGCAAGGTACAGATCACCAACTGCTTTAGTGAAACCTCAACCCTGATTAACTTCAATGATTCTATCTCGTTGCTGTCTTGCTGTGAGGCCAAAAGTGATAAATTTATTTGTTCTCCTGGAAAGTGTGCCAGTGACCTGATGAATGTTTCTTTATGCTGCAGCATCGCTGACACTGTAGAGATGGCCGGTGGCTGCCTGAAATAATGCACTGATGTAAAAGTTGTGGTCTGCTTCATATCTGCGAACACAGTTTTTCAAGTGGATGAATGTGGTTGCAGGACTTAATGCAATAGGCAACAAAGCTTCCTTGAGGCTTTTTTGGTGAATCATTATCTTATCAACAACTCCTTGGTTTGATCCTCTATGACTTGTGCTTCCTGTACATTCTATGGGAGCGCCAATTTTCCTCCATCCTGTTCACATTTCTTCCTCCTCCATGACAATGGTATACAATGGCATACTCAGTTCATTAGAATTCCTCATATATTGGGAGAGGAGTGAGGGTAAGTGGAGGAACCGAAAATATTACTGTACTATGATGCTGTCAGATGTCATAAGAAGCAAGCCCATAATAGCACAAGAAATCAATGTTATTTTTTTCCTCAGGAGCAGAAAACACCAGGGAGAAAGTGAAGACTGCAGATGCTGAAGATCAGAGTAAAAAAGTATGGTGCTGGAAATCGCCAGTCATACTCACCAGAATTTTAACTACCTAAAGCTGCTAACTTGAAAGATCAGGAGCCCTGACTCAAAGTATTTAGTAGGCCATTATTTTCATACCCATCACTGGGTCCTTCACCGCCTTAATAAAATTCCTGCTGCAGTCTAAGTTGCACATGAGGGAGTTTAAACTGCTAGTGCTGGTTTAACATGGTGATATTCGATTGACTATCTGTACGCATCACGTGTGTTCTCCTTTCCACTGAAGACAAGAGAGGAAAAGAGAATGAAGTGTGTAACTGTTGTTTGATTTGATATAAACATTAGCTGTCTATTGCACTCCTGCTCCTCCTCCCAACCTCAACCCCAACTCTAAACAGTAATGCCACTGGCTCTCATTTCAAATTCACACACTTGAAAATCCCAGTGAATTACATGGAAAGCTTGAGGGAACGAGAGAGGAGTGTTTAATGGGACATCATTGATGGGAAAGTATTTGATCCAATTTATTTGCGTACTACTCCCACAACTCCATCCCCATTTTAAATTAAATGTAGCCAAGAAGTTCATCTCTATGGAGTTTATAATTTTCAAATTTCTCAAATTGTTAAAATTAACATGTTTTGGAATTCTAATTTAGGTACTTTAAGTGTATGTAGACTTTCCATCAGCTGTTTCACTTTATTTCACTTGATTATGAAATAATCCACAGTCAAAAGAATTTTAAGTGTAAATTCTGTTCAGTATAAATCTTTTATGCATTTTTGTATACAATTGTTTTGAAAAGGCACCACCATTAAATCTGGTCACAATCTCCGATCTACATTCCTTCTAATTTTTCCTCCTGCTGTGCAGATCCATGACTCCAGAACTCAGTGTATTTCCATGCTGATCAGCCGGATGGAACATTGCTCTTGATGAATTAATACAATTTGAAGTTTCTGCTAATTCTGGTCAGGATGGCTGTAATAATTATATTGGATTGTTTTGACTGAGGGACAGCGATGTAGTTTTTAAATTTACTTAGCAACTAACTATCTTACTCCACTTTATCTGGCAAATAGTTCTGGAATACATCAAACTGTAATTTTCATTTTCTGCAAGTAAAGTTTGGGTTAGCCACAGACACTGGATCCTCATTGTGACTGAAAATAATTATGTTTTGTTGTAAACTCATTTTCAGCTGTATTAATCAAACTCTGCAAAGTTATCACCTAAATATGTGAAGGAAGATTTTAAAGCAGTCTTTTAAAACAGATGCTAAAATTCTACAGTGATTGGACTGATTTGTGTCAGATTTTGTGTTTGACAATATGTGAGTACGTTTGCGTGAACAAAAAACTTAAGCAAAGAAACACTTCTTAAAACAAGCAGAACTGTGAGTGCAGCTTGTAATTGGATTGCCAAATGCAAGAATATTGTCATTCCACCCCACTGTGATCTAAAATGTACCTGAATTTGTGGTGGTTTTGCAGATCTAGGCATTTAAATTCTCTAGTGAACCATTGGATGCTGAAATCAGTTAACTGATTTGATATCTTCAGTCCAGTCAGGATAGAAATCAGAAAACCCATTCCTAAGAATATTACAAAAGGATATTGCATTTCCTCTATATATTGGCAAGTCACAGATAAATATTATGTGGCTGCTTTTTTTTTATTTGTTGAACTTGGATATCTTGAACTCAATGTACAAAGACATGAATGTTTTGACAGTTATTTCAAGACCTAACAGCAATAGCCTCAGCTCTTTTATGGTACTTACGCATCTTTTATGTATGATGGACCACGAATATACAGATGCACTTTAAAGAGCCATGGTTAAGTCTGAACTCCCCAGTGTAAGGGGAGAATCCTTAGGCTTTACTGTCAGTAATATGAAACAATTTTCTCAAGCGTTAAAGACTGAAACCCACTCAGCTAATCAGATATTAGCTGGAATTCTGAGTCTGGGAAGAGTTCTGTTTCAGCTAAGACTTAAAAAGCTGCTATGATGGGTTTACAAATTCAGAAACAAAATTCAGTCTTCCAGTTTAATCTGTGGCATTCATAATGGTCTTTCTTTGAATCTCAAATCTTTCGAAATAGTGATCCAAAGTTTAACGTACAACATTTCATCTGAATGAGTTATACCACAGTGAAAGCAATAATTGCAAAATGTGCACTACTATTGCACCCTGACTATTTGAACACATCTAAGAAATGGTAGATGTGGAAGAGATGGAGAGGAGTTTGAAAATTGGGTAGTGATGATAATGTTATCAACAAATCATTTTAATCAATTATGTTGACCCTTGATACGTTGCAATTTGGAGAGGAATATTCTCTGATCTCCTCCCTTTCTGATGTAATTATGTCAGCAGGACCCTGGCAGAAATTTGAAATTAATTAAGCCTTGTGAAAATTCACTGCATTTATAAATTTAACACAACACTCAAGAGCTATCAATGTAACTTCATGGAAAATTTCATTACCATATATAGCACCCATTAGTACATGGCAAAGAAAGATTACCAGTTGGAAGTGGATAATAGTTACAGGTTAACGTGTTATGTAAGCGAACTTGTACAAGGCAAGATCACCAAGCATCAAACTTATGAATGGCCAGAACTACTTTTCTCAGTGGTACAAGAATAAACTACTGTAGATGCAGGATATCTGTAGCAAAGGAGTGATAAGACCTGCCCTATTACATCCTCTCTCCTCACTATCAGAATTTAAAACACTCCTTCCTGATGATGAAGAAGCACATCTTTAAATTACTGCTCACAATGCTATCTACCCTACAGAACAAACTTAAATTGACACCACACCAAAGCAATGAGCCCATACCTGGGATATTGTGATAAAACAAAGAATTGTAGACGCGGAAGATCAGAAACAAAAACAGGAATTGCTGAAGAGACTTAGCAGGTCAGGCAACATTCGTGAAGTGAAAGCAGACTTAATGTTTTGAATCCAAGGACCTTCTTCAGAACACATTACCTCTGTTTTCTTTCCACAGATGTAGAGAGTTTCTCCAGCAATGTGCATTTTTGTTTCTGGAATACTGTGCGCAGTTTTGGTCTCCTTATCTGAGGCAAGATTTTTTTGCTGTAGAGGGAAGGCAGTAAGGGTTTACCTGACCAATTGCTGGGGTGGCAGGTTTAATGCATGTAGAGAGGCTGAATCGGTTAAAATTATATTTCCTGGAATGCAGAAGATTAAGGGGATCTCATAGAAACTTATGAAATTCAATCAAGACTAGATAGGATAGATACAGTAAGGATATTTGAGGAGTCCAGAACCAGGGATCACAATTTAAGGATATGTACAAACTATGTAGTACTGAGATGAGGAGAGATTTCTTCTCACAAAGCCTGTGGAATTCACTGCCATAGAAAGCAGTCAAGGCCAAAATATTGTATGATTTCAAGAGGAGTTAGCTATAGGACTCAGGGCCAGAAGGGTTAGAAGATACTGGGAAAAGGTGGAAACGGGCTATTGAGTTGAATGATTAGCCATGAATGTCTGAGCAGATTCAAAGAATGGAGTGGCCTACTCTTCCCACTGATGTCTATGATTGTCTTTTTATGAAATTGGATGACAGCTTTATGGAGCACTTCTTGTCAGTCTGTACATATAATCTCAATCTTCCAGTTATATGCAATTGTAATACTCTACCTGCCTCAACTCTAAACTTTCTGTCCTCAACCCATTGTTTCAAGGAAGCTGAAAAAGCTGAAGGAACATCATCTTTCAATTAGATGCATTAGAATCTTCCTGTTCCAATATTACGTTCAGCAACTTTATGGGCGGCATGGTGGCACAGTGGTTAGCACTGTTGCCTCACAAAGCCAGAGACCTGGGTTCAATTCCCGCCTCAGGTGACTGACTGTGTGGAGTTTGCACATTCTCCCCTTGTCTGTGCGGGTGCTCCGGTTTCCTCCCACAGTCCAAACCTGCAGGTTAGGTGAATTGGCCATGCTAAATTGCCTGTAGTGTTAGGTGAAGGGGTGAAATGTAAGGGAATGGGTCTAGGGTTGGTTGCGCTTCGGTAAGTTGGTGTGGACTTGTTGGGCCGAAGGGCCTGTTGCCACACTGTAAGTAATCTAATCTAAACTTCGGTCCATAAAAAGTGGGCAGTGGCTCAGTGATTAACACTGCTATTTCACTGCGCCAGGGACCTGGGTTTAATCCCAGCCTTGGGCAACTGTCTGTTGGAGTTTGTACATTCTCACCATGTCTGTGTGGGTTTCCTCCTACAGTCCAAAGATGTGCAGGTTAGGTGGATTGTCCATGCTAAATTACCCATAGTGTCCAGAGATGTGTAGTCTATGTGGATTAGTCATGGGAAATGCAGGGTTATAGGGATAGGGTGGAAGGGTGGAATGCTGTTTGGAGGGTCAGTGTGGACTCGATTGGTCAAATGACCTGTTTCCAAACTGTTGGCAAGCTATGAATCTCCGCCCCCATTTTGTCTTCCCTCTCTTTACAGTTTTTAGTTCTTCTCTCCTTTTTTTTCTTACTTTCGATTTCAAAGAATATTTTTTTCTGCCATACACATCTCCTTAATTTTGTTTCTTTACAACCAATGCCACTTCATTTGTCCTATACCACCAACTCTTTTCTCATTTAATCTCCATTTTGCTACTTTAACACAGATTACCTCTGTGTTATTTTTCCAGCCTGTGTTATTTTTAAATACTTATTTAAAACCATTGCATTTTTGGCCTTTTCCTGTGAAGATGGAAGTTCAGTCATTTGAAACATTAATTACATTTTTTGTTCCTTGTTACAAATTCTGCCTGACCTATTGTACATTCCTGATGAAGGGCTTATGAAATATTGACTCTTCTGCTCTTCAGATGCTGCCTGAATTGCTGTGCTTTTCCAGCGTCACACTTTTCAACTCTGTTGTATATTTCCTGCATTTTGTTTTTTGTTATCTGTGGCAGGGTTATCTATTAACCAGTTTTCTGTCAACTATATATATTGGATATAGCTCAGAGTAGAGATAACACTAAGTTGAAATCTATAATAAGTTTATTGTACACATAGATATATCAAGAGTTATGGAATTTCTACACATAATCTTAGCCCATACCCAGAATTCCGGAATTCTCTCTACGGTGTCATTTATCTAAAGTTCTCGAGCTCTATCTGTATGTTTAAACAAACAAGCACAATGAACATGGATCAGTCAACAGTTTAACACAATCAACAACAAGATTAATCAAACCATCAAACATTATTGAAACCACAAAAATCTGGCTCAGAAGCAAAAAGCTGTCGTACTGTATTAAGTTTGAACACCACTATCAACATCAGATAATCAGCCATGCATGCAGTTTTCAGCAACTACATTCAATTCCCGGACCAAAGGTTTTTGCAGGAGCCCATAATTTCATGTAAATGGGACTGTAATGACCTTACTTAGATTTAACAATCTAGTCTACATGTAAGTAAGGTCATCATAGCTCCAGCCGACCATAGGACTGCTCTCTCATCAAAGAGAGTTAACTAGTGGTGGTTTAATCTAAGGGTTACCACACTTGAGCAAGGGAAAAAGTTGAGAAGGAGAGACAGTCATGGCAACCTCAGCTAGTGCAGGAATTGAACCCATGTTGTTGGTGTCACTCTGCATTGCAAACTAGCTGAGCTAACTGATCCCCTAACCTAGGCTACATATTGTCACACTGCAATTATTTCCTGTGAAGGATGGTACCGTTAACTATTGTTGTGCCCATGTGCCCTGGCAGAATCATAAAGAGCAAGGTATTTTTCTTCGAAACTTCTGTTTTAGCTAGGCACCACTTCTCCTGCGAAAAGAGGCATTCGGCTTGGCAAGTCACAGGGTGACACTGTGCCCTTGAGTGCAAGGAGTCACGTGCTGAACTCAAGAAAATGCTAGAGCTCTTTATATCAAGCCACTGCCTTCAAGAAGTGGAAGCTATTGCACTCAATTAATATAGTGGTGTTATATGACCACAACTCATACTGCCATATATATATAGAATCACTACAGTGCAGATAGAGGCCATTTGGCCTATCGAGTTTTCATGGACCTTCCAAAGAGTATCCCACCTAGACACTACCCTATCCCCGTAATCCCATATATGCCATGGCTAATCCACCTCACTTGCACATCAACATTTGTTATCCATGTGCGCATATGATAAAGCGTTACAGCCCATAGAGATGCAATATGTTAACTGCAGGGGTGTGAGAGTTATTTTCTATTCTTGCTATTCTTATGCTAATATTTTTGTACAGATCATGAATCTTTCCTTTGCCAACAACAGGTGTCGTTTGGCATGTCTAATTTTCTTCAATGGTTCCAGTCAGGAGCCTCTGTTCAAGCAATCCAAGTTGATTGTACTGACAGGAAGAGTGCTGTCCTAATTGAAATAACTGTCTATTCACTCAAAAAGATTTGCCAATCAAAGTTTTTGCCTAAATTGCAAGTGAATGCTTGCATTTAAGTTAAATGGTCTGATCCTTCTCTGGACAACCCAACAGATTATTGCAACGAAATCAAGCAAATTAATTTCGACCATTCATGTGTTTTGAAGTTGTTTTATTAAACTCCTCAAGCGCAATGGCAGAATTAAATAATGGAATTTTCCCCTCTTTGCTGTGGCATGAGCAATAGTAAGAAATATGGTGAGAATGACAATATTGGATTTAATATTGGGAAAACAGTTTCCCATTTTCTCCTTGAGCTTTAAATGGCAAATTTAGAATTTCACCATTGAATGGCAACTACCTTACTTCCCTTCAATTGCATCTCATTAAAACCTCAAAATGCGTTATTCATAAGACACTTCCTTTCCTTCATTGAGAAATTCGATGATACAAATTCTGATCACATAAACAGAATGCATACCTGTTGGCTGCAGCTCGCTAAATGCTTGTCCCCAATATCTCACAACTTCACTCTATGCTGCTCAGCCACTATCCATTGCAATCCTCCATGAACATCAACATCTGCAAATCACCAGTTTTGCATATGCTGAGACCAAATTTCACAACTCTTCAGCTATTCCACAGTTCTATTTTGGAGCTCAGGTCTTAGTATGATTTTTAAAAATATGTTGCTGAAAAAGCGCAGCAGGTCAGGCAGCATCAAAGGAGCAGGAGAATCAACGTTTCGGCATAAGCCCTTCTTCAGGAATGAGGAGGGTGTGCCAAGCAGGCTAAGATAAAAGGTAGGGAGGAGGCACTTGGGGAGGGGCGTTGGGAATACGATAGGTGGAAGGAGGTTAAGGTGAGGGTGATAGGCCGGAGAGGGGGTGGGGGCGGAGAGGTTGGGAAGAAGATTGCAGGTCAAGAAGGCGGTGCTGAGTCTGAGAGTTGGGACTGAGAAAAGGTGGGAGGAGGGGAAATGAGAAAGCTGGAGAAATCTGCATTCATCCCTTGTGGTTGGAGGATTCCTAGGCGGAAGATGAGGCACTCTTCCTCCAGGTGTCGTGTTGCCATGTCTGGCGATGGAGGAGGCCAAGGACCTGCATGTCCTTGGTGGAGTGGGAGGGGGAGTTAAAGTGTTCAGCCACAGGACGGTTGGATTGGTAGACATTGTCGAGACTGTGACTGTTACTTGGTCAGCTCACCCAGCAAATACAGCAACTTCTGGCAGCTTCTGCATCAAGTGAAGACCACTTAAGGCGATGAAGGAGAACGACGAGGCTTTGTATTTACATGCCTTATTTTTATTTTCCTGAACTCTCTGAAGATAGTGTAGGTGCCAGTTAAGGAAGACCCAACCCACCATCACCAGGGATGAGAGATCTCATCTTTGCTACAGGCTGGAGGTATCTAGCCCTGTAATGGACAATTTGTACTCCTACCTAAGAGCCGACCAGGATGTCCAGCCCACCATCCACAACCAGTCACAATTGCACAAGCCAATCAGCAACCTGTTACTGGACAAAGCTCAATCTGCACACAATCTCCAGCGGTATCTTAAATCTATTCCCCACTGCATGAACAAAGCAACATTGCAAACAAACTCACAATATGATCCAGCAACATGATTTTCAAAATACAACTCTTCTGCAGTCCTTTATTTAAAATATTTTTTTTTCTCTTTTACTTTTTGCAATAGAAAGTGGAGAAAAATGAAAGGTACAGTCTTTACAAGTGACACAGGCTGCCATAGTTGCCCCGAGCCGCCTGGGTCTTGTAGAATGGACTCCTATGGTGGGCAACTGAAACAAGGCCTGTACTCCGTTCATTATCTCACCAAGACCTCCAGGTCCCTGTCCACGAAATTTGGAGTGTGCACTCCTTCTCTAGGTTCATGCCCTGATGGTAGAGTCTCAAGCACAATACCATATAGATCAATTCCTGTCTTGCAATATCTGAAGTGGTGGTCAGCTGGACTTAAATATGGTGCAAAATGCATGCCCATTAAAAAGCCCCAGCAGGAGCGAGCTCTTCCACTTCTCTGACCCTACATATCCCAAAAAAATAGAAACCCAAGAGCCTGCTTGCATCATGAGGTGAAGTATGGAAGTTTGCATGAGAGACATTGTTCCAAGCCATGGTGTACCAGGTACTATACATATCACACCTTGAAACATTTCAACTGAAAATTAGAAAATTCCAACTATTTAAGCAAATGCTAAGTTATGCAAAAGGAAGAAGTGCTTAAATGAATTATCCTCCTTACTTCCAAAATAATAAACAACATTTGTAATTTAATGAACTTATTGAAACCTAAATAATCTGAATCATCACTAACCAACAATGGTTTCAAATGAACTTGTATAAAACATGATGTCAGGCTAACAAGACTTCAACTTAGAAGCCCACCTCCTTGACTCTGCAGAAAATAGAAGCAAAGTCCAGTAACTTTAGGATGTTGACATGTATGAAGACAACTAATGGGTAAAGAATAATATTTCCTGTAAGTTGTGGGTATATACAGAGGAATTTTGATTATGTGGCATTCAAATATCCAAATATTAGCTTAAATTGCAAGATCTCTTGGTCCTGATGCTTGACTAAATTATGTTATCAGGCATTCGATTATCCAAAATTCGATTAACCGAATGATATACTCCCCACCCGTGTCCTTTGGATAATCGAGGTTCCTCTGTATGTAGCCAGTCAACAGCCAAGGAAGTATCAATTAGGCCACTTAAATTGTTCTCTTTAAAATATTGAATTCACTTTCAAATTTGTGCAACTATGCAAAACATTGTAGAGGTTCTGTACATTCAAACGAACAGGCCATGCACAATTAAAAAATAAATTTAAGATCATTTATAGGAAAAGGAGGTTTTCTTGGAGCTCCTCACCTGTCACATTGGACTGCATGACAAAATCATTTCAAGAAGGTGGCAGCACATGTTGCTTGTTTCAATTGGCCAAGACCTAAGATGCTCAGGTCTTGTAAATCCTACAACGAGAAGTCAAACAACAGCAGTTTTAAAAGGGAGAAGAACAGACAAAGGAAGCACGTGGTGAGGTCAGTGCAGGAGAGAGAGAAAGAAAGAAACTGACACCACAGTGAACTTGCACAGTTATTGCCTTTGCTGTTTGAATTCATGTATCGCTGGACATCGGAGTGTGTCTGGGAAAATTAATAAACAGTGAAATTCACAACTGATCTTGGAGGAACTGTTTGGGCGAAGTTCACAGCACAGAATCAGATAAGTGAATTGTTTTAAGTGTGTGGGTTCTTTCTTGATTATATGTTTTCAGAGATATGTCACTTGATTAAACTTAAATATAAGCCATAACTATTAACTTAACCTGGGGCAGTGTTTTGTCAAGGAATAAGACAGTGTTATTTTCTGGGTCTGTAGATTGTGAAGGAGCAAAGATGACCTTTAGTCGAGTGATATGCGCTTCTTGTCAGATGTGGGAATTTAAAGAGAGTTTAAAGGTTACTGCGGATTATATCTGCAATAAATGCTGTTGGTTACGAATCCTATCAGATCAGATGAATCGGTTGGAGAGACAGTTAGAGGCAATGAGGAATTTGCAACAGCAACAGTATTTGATGGATGGCAGTTATAGGAAGGGGGAAAAGTCGCTGATATAGTCACATCAATGGGTTGACTCCAGGAAAGGTAAGAGAGGTAGGCAGCTAGTGCGGAGTCTTCTGTGGCTATCCCCATTTCACACAAGTATGCTGTTTGGAAAATGTAGGGGGTGATGAATTCTCAGGGGAACGTGGCATGAACAGCTAAGTTTCTGGTCTGGAGACTGGCTCTCATGCAAGGAAGGGTTTGTCAGGTTCCAAGTTAGGGGACTCTCTAGTCTGAGGCACAGACAGACGTTTCCGTGGCCAGCAGCGAAAAATCAGAATGGTGTGTTGCTTCCCTGGTGCCAGGATCAAGGATGTCTCAGAGAGGGTGCAGAATGCCCTCAAGGGGGAGAGGGCCCAGCAAGAGGTCATTGTCCACATTGGAACCAACGACATGGAAAGAGAAAAGGTTGAGATTCTGAAGGGAGATTACAGAGAGATAGGCAGGAATTTAAAAAGGAGGTCCTTGAGAGTAGTAATATCTGGATTACTCCCAGTGCTACGAGCTAGTGAGGGCAGGAATAGGAGGATAGAGCAGATGAAAGCATGGCTGAGGAGATGGCGTGGCTGAGGATTCACATTTTTGGATCATTGGAATCTCTTTTGGGGTAGAAGTGACCTGTATAAGGAGGACGGATTGCACCTAAATTGAAAAGGGACTAATATACTGGCAGGGAAATTTGCTAGAGCTGCTTGGGAGGATTTAAACTAGTAAGGTGGGGGACCCAGAGAGATAGTGAGAAAAGAGATCAATCTGAGACTGGTACAGTTGAGAACAGATGCCCGTCAAATAGTCAGGGCAGGCAGGGACAAGGTAGGACTAATAAATTCAACTGCATTTATTTCAATGCAAGGGGCCTAACAGGGAAGGCAGATGAACTCATGGCATGGTTAGAAATATGGCACTGGGATATCATAGCAATTACAGAAACATGGCTCAGGGATGGGCAGGACTGGCAGCTTAATGTTTCAGGATACAAATGCTAAAGGAAGGATAGAAAGGGAGGCAAGAGAGGAGGGAGAATGGCGTTTTGATAAGGGATAGCATTACAGCTGTACTGAGGGAGGATATTCCTGGAAATAGATCCAGGCAAGATATTTGGATGGAACTGAGAAATAAGAAAGGAACAATCACATTATTGGGATTGTATTATAGACCCCCTAATAGTCAGAGGGAAATTGAGAAACAAATTTGGAAGAAGATCTCAGCTATCTGTATTTTTAATAGGTGGTTATGGTCAGGGATTTTAACTTTCCAAATATAGACTGGGACTGCCATAGGGATTAGATGGAGAGGTATTTGTTAAGTGTGTACAAGAAAGTTTTCTGATTCAATATGTGGAAATACCTACTAGAGAAGGTGCATAACTTGACCTACTCTTGGGAAATAAGGCAGGGCAGGTGATTGAGGTGTCAGTCAGGGAGCACTTTGGAACCAGCGACCATAATTCTATTAGATTTAAAATAGTGATGGAAAAGGAATAGACTAGATCTAAAAGTTGAAGGTCTAAATTGGAGAAAGGCCAATTGTGATGGTATTAGGCAAGGACTTTCGAAAGCTGATTGGGGGCAGATGTTTGCAGGTAAAGGGATGCCTGGAAAATAGGAAGCCTTCAGAAATGAGATAACGAGAATCCAGAGAAAGTATATTCCTGTTTGAGTGAAAGGAAAGGCTGGTAGATATAGGGAATGCTGGGTGACTGGAGAAATTGAGTGTTTGATTAAGAACAAGAAGGAAGCATATGTAAGGTATAGACAGGATAGATCGAGTGAATTCTTGGAAGGGTATAAAGGCAGTAGGAGTATACTTAAGAGGGAAATCAGGAGGGCAAAAAGGTGACATGAGATAGCTTTGGCAAATAGAATTAAGGAGAATCCAAAGGGATTTTACAAATACATTAAGGGCAAAAGGGTAACTAGAGAGAAAATAGGGCCCCTCAAAGATCAGCAAGGTGGCCTTTGTGTGGAGCCGCAGAAAATTAGGGGAGATACTAAACGAGTATTTTACATCAGTATTCATTGTGGAAAAGGATATGGAAGATTTAGAATGTAGGGAAATAGATGGTGATACCTTGAAAAATGTCCAGATTACACAGGAGGAAGTGCTGGATGTCTTGAAATGCATAAAAGTGGATACATCCCGAGGTCCTGCTCAGGTATAACCTAGAACTCTGTGGGAAGCTAGAGAAGTGATTGCTGGGCCCCTTGCTGAGATATTTGCACAATCAGTAGTCACAGGCGAGATGCCAGAAGCATCTAATGTGGTGCCACAGTTTAAGAATGGTAGTAAGGACAAGCCAGGGATCTATACACCAGTGAACCTGACATTGGTGGTGGGCAAGTATAGTCAACATGGCTTTGTGTGTGGGAAATCATGTCTCACAGGCTTGATTGAGTTTTTTGAAGAAGCAACAAAGGGGACTGATGAGGGCAGAGCAGTAGACGTGATCTATATGGACTAGAGTAAGGCATTCAACAAGGTTCCCCATTGTAGACTGGTTAGCAAGGTTAGAACTCACAGAATACAGGGAGAACTAGCCATTTGTATACAGAACTGGCTCAAAGGTAGAAGACAGAGGGTAGTGGTGGAGGTTTGTTTTTCAGCTTGGAGGTCTGCGACCAGTGGAGTGTCACAAGGATTGGTGCTGGGTCCTCTACTTTTTGTCATTTATATAAATGATTTGGATGCTAGTATAAGAGGTACAGTTAGTAGGTTTGCAGATGACACTAAAATTGGAGGTGTGGTAGACAATGAAGAAGGTTACCTCAGATTATCACAGGATCTGGACCAGGTGGGCCAATGGGCTGAGAAGAGGCAGATGGAGTTTAATGCAGATAAATGCGAGGTGCTGCATTTTGGGAAAGCAAATCTTAGCAGGAGTTATACACTTAATGTTAATGTCCTAGGGAGTGTTCCTGAACAAAGAGACCTTGGAGTGCAGGTTCATAGCTCCTTGAAAGTGGAGTCGCAGGTAGATAGGATCGTGAAGAAGATGTTTGGTATGCTTTCCTTTATTGGTCAGTGTATTGAGTACAGGAATTGGGAGGTCATGTTGCGGCTGTACAGGACATTGGTTAGGCCACTTTTGAAATATTGCGTGCAATTCTGGTCTCCTTCCTTTCGGAAAGATGTTGTGAAACTTGAAAGAGTTCAGAAAGGATTTACAAGGATGTTCCCATGATTGGAGAATTTGAGCTGTAAGGTGAGGCTGAACAGGCTGGGGTTGTTTTCCCTGGAGTGGCGGAGGCTGAGAGGTGACCGTATAAGACGTTTACAAAATTATGAGGGGCATGGATAGGATAAATAGACTAAGTCTTTTCACTGGGGTCGGTGAGTCCAGAACTAGAAGGCATAAGTTTAGAGTGGGAGGGGAAAGATATAAAAGAGACCTAAGGGCCAACGTTTTCACGCTGAGCGTAGTACGAGTATGGAATGAGCTGCCAGAGGAAGTGGTGGAGACTGCTCCAATTGCAACATTTAAAAGGCATTTGGAAGGGTACATGAATATGAAGGGTTTGGAGGAATATGGGCCGGGTGTGACTAGATTGGATTGGGAAATCTGGTTGGCCTGGACGGGTTGGGCCAAAAGGTCTGTTTCCATGCTGTACATCTCTATGACTCTATGACTCTATAACTAGGCACAAAAGACATTCCCCCTTCATTTAAAAATCAGTTTTATTGAAAATACATAATATTGACCAGTAGGTCCTCAGGAATTTGTTTTATTTGATGAGACATCAATCCTTTTTGTTTCAACATTTTGTTTCAAACCTTGTTCAAGCGTTCTGGCATCAATTAATAGATTAGTAAACTCATTTCTTATTGCTTTACCAAATGATGCCTCTTGAAAATTTAAAACAAAAACATTCTGATCCAATCCAGCTGCATTGTCCAATTGATTCACAGTCAGGATTCAGTCTGAGTTTGTTGCTGGTTATGAATTTTAACCTTTGAATCTGACTGCCATAGACATGACTTTAGTATTGCTGATTTCAGTTGGAAATCAGAATTCAGTGCATGCATTTAGTTATTTAAAAGCTGCATGTGATACCTGAGAGAAAAGGAATGGATGACAGCGTCACATTAATTCAGATTTATTTTTATCTAAAGCAAATATGAGGTTTGGAGCTAAGATTATAGCAGGTTCTATAATCTTAGAACCCAGGAGCTCTTTATAATGTGAAGCATGACATGCAAAAATCAATGCACAGAAACAATGCATGTCTTTGTCATATTTCAGTTAGAACAGGCCAGAGTCGCCTTTAAGAGTTGTAAAATAGATTAACAAGTAGATTCTTGAATTGCAAAGAATTACATTAATAAGAAAGGGAATTCAAAACTTTGGGAACAGAGGCAGAAGAAAAGGAGACCAACTATTGAAGATAGCCTTGTTGGAAGAAATGAAAGCTCCCAAGGCCAAAAAGCCAATATGATGAATGAGATTGCAAATCAAACTAACAATGTGAACATAAGAAAACAAAGAATCCTCTTTCAGTGGTAAAAATGAAAGAATTTTCCAATTGAAGGTTAGTGTATAGAAAGCAATTATCACTTAGTTAACAGGTAAATGAGTAGGAAAATAATGCTCTGGTGAATTTGTAGAATGAAAGGTAATAATTGATTTAGGCATTACTAAATATATGGAGAATTATACCTCACAATTTGAAGCACTGACATGAATTAAAAAGGTTGCAAGAAGCTCAAGGCTTCATTTTTTCTTACAGAAAGTCTCGCACTTTATTGATCCCTTCTACAAGTCAGAATGTGTGGACATTATGCCCTCACTCTCCAAGTTACCTTAATCTTACAATTTCCTGGAGCTAACAATCTCAGAGAGATAATATTCTGACTTCAAGCAATTGTTCACATCTTCTACTCCTTTGATGTCCAAATGGCCTGTAACCATAGCAGGGGACTCCCACATGTGTGTATTTACTTTTATGGCAGCTTCCGTGACTCTTTCATCCTCTGGCAGGCAAGCTTAAATTTTCACTTTGGCCTCCATGAGTCTCCAGATGGATCTTGCTGTAGAAGATTTATCCTTTGAAGAGATGGTATAAACCCACATTTTTAAAAATTTTCTTTACACCTTATCCTCATTATCTGCAGGAGAGTGGGGCATGGATCCACTGCAGAAAACATAACATTATGGAAAGTGCTAGAATGGGAATCCTTTATCTATCCTGATGGACACTGAAGTGTTTTGCTGTATGTCTGGACCTGTCAATGGAAAGAATACAGATTGTATCTGGGGCTGACACTTTGGGTACGTGGATCCTGGTATAATGATGAGCCAGTGTATTTTTGATTGTGGACTAAAATGGGGAAAGAACTTCTTTCGAAGCCAGGGCCTGTGGAAAGATTTTAAAAACTAGTCACTAGAACTCACTGGGAGTTGTGTTTACACTGTTACTTTACAAGTAGTGGGGAAAGTGAGATAAGACAACATAGCACCAGGAGATATATGCAATGAAATTCATCCAACAGCAGATTGACCATTGGCTGGTACAAATGTGACAAGCTGTGGATACTTGAAGTCAGCAGCCTAATGACAGTTCTCTGACTGGTGCCTGGGCAGGTGAACAGTTTGTGTGTTTATAGTAGGTGAAGACAAGCCTTTGGACTGTTGATGGAGCAGGTTATGTCTATCTCTCTGTACTAAAAGTAATTAAAGCCCAAAAAAAGCCTGTTATTTTCTCCTATCAGTAGCTTAAGCTGTTACCTTTAACCAGTGACTAAGAGACTTTATAAATAGATGACCTCTCCTGTGAGCTAGTGAAAGCATTTGGAGAAGTAGATTGAAGAACACAAGGTCTTGGAAAGCAAAAGGAACATCTCATTGAATCTGTGGATTATTACAATCAAACTATGTTTCCCCAGTACTTATTTTCCCCACCCACATCAAACATTTATTTGCCTATATGTGAGTGTAAGGGTTTTGAAAACAACTTAGAGTTCTAACCATTAGAGTTGATAGTTGATAGTTTATATTCTTGTTCACCTGTGGACAAACTTATTTATTATTAACAACCTGTACTTCTTGTTAAGTATAGGAACCTAATCAGTGTTATCTGTCAACCCAGTTCAATAAGACAGGCAAATTAGTGACTTTCCTTACTTTAATTAAATCTAAGTTTTGCGATGACTTCAGAAATCGTGAGGCTCCCAAGTTTGTCATTGAAATCATCCCTTCATGACAGCTCCGGGCAAAGTCACGTAGGTAACATAAATGGCTTAGAAGGAGAAACAGTCAGAAGATATAATTTCAATGGCTGGACTAACTGGTTAATGCAATTCAATGTCCTTCCTCAAGAGTCTCAGTCATTGTGCTGTCTCACGATATTGCCCTGCAGAAAGCTGTTGGCCTGGAGGATGGTGAGACCTGGAAGGAGGTAATGTATCTGGGGAGATGAGGATGAATTTGGATAGGAGGGAGAGGATACTGAACAGAGTGGTGTCCGACTGCATAACAAAATAGCATCCTCCTGTTATCCTTTGGGAAATGGACCTCCATCCTCCTCCTCATGGCCTCCAGCAATAGATACAGATTGACATTGATGAAGTGAGGATTTTGCCTATCTTTCTAGCTCCTGACTGACTTCTCATTTCCTTCTGATGTTTAGAAGGTTCTGTGACAAACTGCAGAACTGTCTCTCAGGAAACTATCAGCCTCAGTGATGGCTGTTTCGGGGAGTGAGTCATACACTTTACCCAATCATCTCTATTCCTGCCCTCACTAGCTCTAATTGGACAGTAACTGTTTCCGTACTGGTAAAGTGCCCAGCCCTTCTTTGAGGTAAACTTTCAAATGGAGTTAATGTTCTGAAACAAAACCAGATCTGCTTTCCATTTTCAGCTTCTGTGACGCAAATCTCTCCCGTGGATGGTATCTTTTTTTCAGATTTCACTGTTTACAACCTATGGTGAAATCTTCTGACAGATAAGTGCTGTTGGAGGGTGGTCCTTGCAGCCTTCCAACACAGTGAGTATGAGATATTTATTTATTATCAAAATAGTCAGACAAATAATTTATTGCTTTTGGACTATTGGTAGACAACTTCATAGCCTATTTGAAGTTATCTCGTGATATGTTTATTTAATTAAAAAAAAAATTGTGTTAAAAAAAAATCTTGCCTTTCAACTACATTATATGAACATTACTCATTTTACCCATCCTTTCCTTTCTGTGGAAAAACTGCTGAAATGGTAAGACAGAAATGTTGTTGCTAATTTATAGGAGAAGTTTTAAAATCAAGTTTCTAAGTCTAGCAACTGATGTTAAATTAAGTAAATAGGTTAAGGGTTTTGCTAAAATGATGGTTAAAGGATTGTCAGATGAATAAAATAACAAGTTTTGATAATACTTTAAATAGTAATTACAAGGCAAGCTCAGGTTGTACCAACCCACCTCAGGTCAAATTCTGGCCCATGCCTCCATTAAGACCAACAGAGAAATCCTCTCAACTGTGAATATTACCCTTATCTGGGAAGCTCCTTCTCATCTAAGGCTGGCATTGATGTGAAGATTCAACATTGCATCCAATCGGCGAGCACCACCTTCAGACGCCTAAGGGTAAGAGTCTCCCTTGATCCTATCATTCGTGCTAATACCAAAATTCTTATTTATAATGCAGTCATCCTTTCAGCTCTTCTGCATGGCTCATGAATTTCTGAGGTAGTAATCTTAATCATTAGCAAGTGATTGCCAATGGCTACAAAATAGCATTTGTTTTATTTTAGCTGTAGATTAAACTTGAAGTCATAAAATTGCTCTAACAGTGCAGTAAATCCACAAGTTTTTGAATCTGAATTTTAGGAATATGATAGGAGGCTGTAATTCAATTGAGAGATATTGGTGAAGTTGTGAACCATAGGAATAAAGCTGAATAATGTTACAGCCCACTTTTGATTTGTCTATCACATACTTGAACTCTAATTCTATTTGTGCTGTTTATGTTACAACTGACATGAAGTAATATCAAGGAGCATAATTCTGGAAAGGAGTATTGCAGAATTTAAAAAAAACTTATTTAAAGACATGATATATCATCAGAAATACAGCTCTCTTCCCCTATAGTCGCATGATAAATCCTCAGTTAAAAATCACACAACACCAGGTTACAGTCCAATAGGTCTACTTGGAAGCACTAGCTTTCAGAGCACTGCTCCTTCATCAGGTGATTGTGGAGAATAAGATTGTAAGACACAGAATTTATATCAAAAGTTTACAGTGTGATGTAACTGGAGTTATATATTGAAAAAGACCAGGATTGTTTGTTAAGTCTCTCATCTTTTAGAATGACTGTATAGGTTTCAGTTCTTCCACGCAAATCACAAAACTTTTTTTAAAAGTTACATTCTCAAGTGCACTTTAACAATTGGTGTCATATCGGCCCAGATAAAGTATTGAAGGTGTTAACTCCCTGTGATGATTTGGAGATGCCGGTGTTGGACTGGGGTGTACAAAGTTAAAAATCACACAACACCAGGTTATAGTCCAACAGGTTTAATTGGAAGCACACTAGCTTTCGGAGCACCTCTCTTTCATCAGATGATTGTGGAGGACACAATTGTAAGGCACAGACTTTATAGCATAAATTTACAGTGTGATGTAACTGAAATTATACATTGAAAAATACCTTGATTGTCTGTTGAGTCTTTCATCTGTGGAATACCATGATAGTTTCACTTCTTTCATGTGTAAATCACAAAACCTTTTTTTAAAAGTTGCATTCCCAGGTTAGCTGTAACAATTGATGTTAGCTAGACAATATGTTGAAGGTGTTAGCCCTCTGTGTTCTCTGTCTATGCCATGATGTTTAGATTGATTTAAGTCTATGAAGGGGTGCACGTGTGAGTGTGGGAGTGTGTGTGTGTGGGAGTGTGTGTGTGTGTCTGGGGTGGGGGGTTGTGAGTGTCTGTGAGAGAGAGTGTATATGTGTGTGCATGAGTGTAGAATGGTCTAAGTCTCTGAGAGGATGCCTGTGTGAGTGTGGGAGTGTGTGTCTGTAAGGGTGTGTGTGAGTGTCTGTGTGCATGTCTGTGTATATGTGTGTCCATGTGTATGTGAGTGTGTATTGGAGTGCCTGTGTGTGTGCACACGCGTGACCTCGGACCTTCGGGTGGCAGCAGCGAAAAGTGGCCGAGCAGAGGCTAATACCTAAGGTCCATACCCATAGGGAGGGCCTCAAACGGGGCCTTGGGTTCATGTCACACTGCAGATGACCACCATTGCACTATATACACACAGACCCTTCTACACATACACACACAGGCACTCCAATACACACACATATACATGGACTCACATATACACAGACACGCATACACCCACTCACACACACCCTTACAGACACACACTCCCACACTCACACAGGCATCCTCTCAGAGACTTAGACCACTCTACACTCATGCACACACATATACGCTCTCTCTCACAGACACTCACGACCCCACACTCCAGACACACACACACTCCCACGTGCACCCCCTCACAGACTTAAGTCACTCTACACTCACTACACACACATATACACTCTCTCTCACACTCACATCACCCAACCCAGACAGACACACACAGAGACAGACACAAAGACCCACATGCACACATATATTTTGTGGGGTGAATTTGTACTTGCAGAGTTACATTGTACTTTGCTCAAAAACTGCATGAATTCAAAAACTGCATAAAAACTGCTGTTATCTCACTGTTTAGATTAGAATCAATCTAAACCTCATAGCATAGACAGAGAACACAGAGGGCTAACACCTTCAACATATTGTCTAGCTAACACCAATTGTTACAGCTAACCTGGGAATATAACTTTTAAAAAAAGGTTTTGTGATTTACACATGAAAGAACTATCATGGTATTCCAACAGATGAAAGACTCAACAGACAATCAAGGTATTTTTCAATGTATAATTTCAGTTACATCACACTGTAAATTTGTGCTATAAAGTCTGTGCCTTACAATTGTGTCCTCCACAATCACCTGATGAAAGAGCGGTGCTCCGAAAGCTAGTGCTTCCAATTAAACCTGTTGGACTATAACCTGGTGTTGTGTGATTTTTTACTATGAACTCCCTGTGAGGCTGTCTGTGCCAAAGCACCACAGGGAGTTAACACCTTCAATATCTTAACTGGGCCGACATGACACCAATTGTTAAAGTGCACTTGAGAATGTAACTTTTAAAACAAAGTCTTGTGATTTACATGAAAGAACTGAAACCTACACAGTCATTCTAAAAGATGAGAGATTTAACAAACAATCCTGGTCTTTTTCAATAAGTAATTTCAGTTGCATCACACTTAAACTTTTGCTATAAACTCTGTTTTACAATCTTATTCTCCACAATCACCTGATGAAGGAGCAGTGCTCCGAAAGCGAGTGCTTCTAAATAAACCTGTTGGACTATAACTTGGTGTTACATGATTTTTAACTTTGTACACCCCAGTCCAACACAGGTGTCTCCATATCTTGATAAATCCTACTCTACTAAACAAAGCTTGAGTGATTGAGTGTACTTTGCATAGTGCTATATTGTTGCATTGGTGACAATAATGTTTTTGAATTTAAACTAATATTTGCCATCTCACTACCTCTGCTGCCCATTGAAAGTGAGTTTATGTCAACAGCTGTGTTTTGTTTCAAATGACTTGGAAGAAATTTTTAAAGGCATAAAAAAAGGTACAAAACAACAAAACTACACATTGGCCATCATAGTTTCTGGCTGAAAATGGTCCACGCATCAGTAAACATTAGCATTTCTTTGTGAGACTGGAGCTTTTCAGTAAGAACATGATCCATTCGAAAATGGGGGTAAAACTTGTATCAAGCTTTTAAAACAATTGGTAGGCAAGACTGGGAGCTAGTTGGATAGTGAAATAAAAGAGCTAATCAGATGTTATTGGAGCTATGTAGCAATATTACCCACTCCTGACCACATGGTCAATGCAGTCAATTCAAAACAAATCTGAATTAATATTGCATTGACAGAGATATCTGTTGCTGATACGTTAAAAAAAAACCTACCTGTCTTTCCAGGTGGATGCTATAGCCCTTCTGACAAGAAATGGGGGAGTCTTCTCAAGGCTACAGATCTTTATTCCTAAACTAAAACATCAAATTAAATGAATTAATAATGTATTTAATTATGGAATTGTTTCATACATAAATTATGTTGCCCACATAGCAAAATAATTCCCTGACTGTGATCATCTTGAGTTGGAGATTGGGGCTTTATTAACCTAAATTCATGCTTTCTCTCCGGCTTTCTGCTGTGGACAAATCTGCAACAGGAAAGTCTTAAGGTGATCAGGTGATGATTTTTGACAGTTGAATTCACAGGTTTTATATGTGTTTATCAGCTGAACAATTGCATATAACTAGTAGGCTGGTGATATGTATCTTTAATGAGAAAAGTCTATGAAATAGATTTCGGGAGCATGCCCAGTCATTGTCTCAGGTGAAGGTTTATGTTCAAGACTGGTTGTAGCGCTGTTTTAATGTAAGCAGGATTTTCTGTGGCGTGAATAACTAATCAGCTCAACAGTGACATTACCATTTCTGTACTCAGATAATTGCCAATGTTTTGAAATAAAGTAGACTGGCTCTACAGTGATGATGCTTTGCAAAATTTAAAAAAACCTCACCAATTGTATTTTAATAGAAGGTGTACCACTATAAATTTTGCCTAATAATGTTCTTATGAAGCATAATCACAGTAAGACATTTTATTAAATTAAAAGCAAGTTGTTTCTGATGTGCACTTGCACTTATTCATGGATCAATTGTGGTGCAGATTATGTTCGGTATGTTTGACAGCTTCTTTACAGCATGTGTATACTATTCTATTAACATGTAGCAACCAGAAACGAATTTGCACCGTCCATATCCATGTGGTCAATATCCATGAGGAAATGTGAAGAGGACTACTGATTATCAGTAAAAGTATTATGGATTGCAAAGCCCAAGCTGAAAATAGCCTACCAGGTTCACCTGAGAGGAGATTGTTAAGCCACCATATAACTTCAGTTTCCAATTTTTGTTTTATTTTAATTATTAAATACTGTACAACAAATAAAGCCATTTTAACCTGCACAAAACAATAACACTGACTCAAAATTATTTGTGATAATTGCAGATAATTGTTTAATGCTTCCTGTCCTGCTCCTTAGTTATTTTAATAGAGTTATTAAGTTATTTATTTTAAATTACTGCTTCCATTAACATAGCTGACAGGTAAATATTGTATAACTTCATTAAGAATTTATCACCAATATTAATTTCTAACCTTGTATTTTAAGTTTGCAAAACTGACAATGTTCAAAATACTATCCAATATCTAAAAGAAGAATAAACAGAATAACATTGAGTTATCATCTCTCAATTGGATGTAGTTCTCAGATTTTGCGTCAATTATATCAAATCCTCCTTATCTTTCCTGCAGTTAGATAACATAAGATTATCTATTTACACTAGCTATAATTCAAGCAACACTACACTGAGGTTGAAAGCATGATAGATAGAATAGTGAGCCAGTTCTGCCAACATAATTAGCGCAACAGCAAGAGTTATTATAAGTCCGCAGTCAGTGGCAATATGACCTTTGACTGATCATGCATTCCACATTAGAACGTAAGTACAAAACCTTTGACTGACATTCCGGTATCACCTCAACATCAAAGGTACCACCAACTCATGGATGAAATGTGAAACTACAACTCTACCCATCCTCATAGGTAAAAATCACACAACACCCAGGTTATAGTCCAACAGGTTTATTTGGGGTTACAAGCTTGTGATTTTTAACTTTGTCCACCCCAATCCAATGCTGGCACCTCCACATCACTGTATCCTCATAGAGGTGATGAAGGGGTTGACAGAATGTCAGAAGAGCAGAGGATTGCCCTGGACAATAGTTACCCCTTAACAGACTATCTGGTCAATTCTTGTTGGAACCTGCTGTGCACAGATTGGCTTTTCTATTTGTGATACTACACATTCATGGCTGTAAAGTAGTTTCAGACATCCCAAGGTTGTGAAAAGTGCCATATAAGTGCAATTATTTACATTGTTTGAAGTATGAACAGATATGATACATCTGAGATTAGATTCCTAGTGGAAAAAGATCAGATATGACTTCTGTTTGTATTTTTAAAATAGTTTGCAACCTTACAACAGGAAATGACTTTTTTGAAAAAGTCAGAAGATACATGTGGAGGAAAATTATGCAATCCATCTTCATTAATTTACCAGCATAATCCTCCGTGACTGCATCCAGTTGTTTCTTAACCAACTCTGTTGTCATTGCCTTCATCACATTTTCTGGGAGTGCATGAGATGTTTGAGCTCTATGAGCTTTGGTGAATTTTTGCAGCGCAGCATGTAGATGGCACAAAACTGCTGCTACTAAATGTCGGTGGTGGTGGGAGTGGATGTTGGTGGATATAGTGCCAATCAAATGGGCTGCTTTGTTGTGAATAATGTCAAGCTTTTTGAGTGAAATGAAATCATGAATATGGTAATCAAAACAGGTCATGCTAGATGTTGGCAAGAGAGAAAAATATGGTGGTCTTACTTTCTTACCCAGAATCATCTTTTCACAAATATTCTGCCAATACCAGTGATTGTGTAAAATGTGTTTAATAAAATAACCTGTTGAAGAAGATAATGAATATTTCTGTACTATTTCTATAATTAAAATTGACTGGTGTCAGAGATAAAGCAATAAGTATTATAATAGAAACCCTATGGTCTGGAAGCAGGCCATTCAGCCTATTTGAGCCCACACCAACCCTCCGACTCAGCCCCACATGCCACCTCTGCATTTCTCATGGCTAATCCATCTAATTCACACATCCCTGCACACTATAGGCAATTTAGCATGGCCAACCCACCTAACCTGCACATCTTTAGAATATGGGAGGAAATCGTAGAACTCAGAACAAATCCATGCAGACACGAGCAGAATGTGCAAACTTCACACAGTCATCTGAGGTTGGAATTGAACCCAGGTCCCTGGTGCTGTGAGGTCACCGTGCCACCCCAAGTATGATGAGGATAAGATAACAAGCATAGTACTTCATAGTCAGGATTCAAAAACAACACTATGTTTCAAAATAACAAACTTGAATTCTCAGAGTAATCAATGCTCCATTTATCCAGCAAAACAGAATTCCATCAACTGTGGAAATACAAGAAAATGAGAGAGGTACAATGCTGATATATCCTCAAGCTAGAATGTATAATCATTACATAAACAACTTTTCACCTTCACAGGGAAGAAAAATATATGACACACTTAAAATCATTTACATTTTATCCACGTTTTCTCCTGGGACTCTCAGATCCTTCTTTGCTCTAAAACCCCAGGATGTACCTTTATGTAGCAGCCATAACTCTCCTTTGTGCTCTTTCTTCCAGTCCTATGAGTCCTTCCAGCCCACTACTGACCACTGGAGCTGTCAGATCTGAAAAAGCTGTTGGTCAATACATTGTCTGGCAACTTTTGATCCTGTTAATTAACACCAATGTGAGGCAGAAGTTTCACAATCAACCACTTCGACCTATTCCCAGTATTTTGTAACTGATTTTCATTTTTGTGTGTGATGGGTGTTTGAGTGATCTTAGATGTTTTTCAAGTGAATAGTTCAAAATAAAGACTAGTACATTTTCAAGTGAGACCTGTTTGAAATTAATTTTTAATCATGCAACCTACAGCTTATTTTAAAATCCTTTAGAAAAATTAAAAAAAAAACTCAAAGACACATCATAGTATGAAGAGAGTCACCTTGGATTAAAAATGTATATTTGGTTGTTGCTCAGGATATTGCTTGATCTCATTCAATATTCAGTTCCATTGCTGTCAATGGAATTAAACATCAAATGCTGCATGTAAGAGCTAGCCAATCCAATACCAACTAAGTCTGATTTCTACTCCTCGAACAGCACTTCCCAGACTTTAGGTTCAGATTTAAGGGTGACTCCAAGTGGAGTTATGAGCTTCCCCATTTTTGAGACATTGCCTGCACTGTTACCCAGGCATGAACAGAGATGATTTGTCCAGCTCATCTCTTTGTCTCTATCTCTCCAGTGGGCTCCTACCCATTTCACTGATAACCCTGAACCTGGGAACGATGTTTCTGCTGCGGACATGTGACCTATCTGAGACCAATCACTTCACCCTGACACTGCAGAATGGCCAGGGCTTCAGTCATCTCAAGGCACATTATCCTGTGCCTGTGTCAGTTCCTGGTTAATGGTCATGAGCTAGAGTGGCTAAGAGGAAGCAATGGACTGGTGATTACTTGAAACATATAAACTTCTTAAGGAACTTTACAGGGTAAACGTTGAGAGAATGTTTCCCCTCACTGGAGAGTCTAGGATCAAACAAAGAGCATAGTATCAGTATAAAGGGTCACCAATTTAACGCTGAGACGAGGAGGAAAGTTTTCTCTCAGAGGATTGTGAATCTTTGGAACTCCTTGCCACAGAGAGCTGTATGAGTAGAGACCTTGCACATATTTAAGGGTGAGTCTTGATCAGTACAAGAAATGAAAGGTTGTAGGGAAACTGCAGAAAGTGGATGCAAAGAGTCTAGGATCAGCTGTGATCCTATTAAATAGTGGAGCAGGCTTAAGGGATTGAATTGCCTACTCCGATTGTTATTTCTTATGATCTTATGACACTTAAAATGATAATATCTTTTACATAGCCCTTAAAAAAACCACCAAGTTTCATACTTATCTGATGTATCACTTTATTATATATTAACATTTAACAATTAAGTATGAATGTTATTCTGCTGCTTTTTAACAGTTGTGTTTTTATTGGGATCCGGAATTTGGCTAATTTTCAAATGTTAAAATATGATTGGGTATCGTGCTTGGCTCAGCTATGACATCATCCAGCTGCCTCTGCTCATAACTTAAGAAACATCCATTTGGTTTTCCCTCATTGACCATGTGCAGGAAAAAATGAAATTGAAAGAAAGATCTGCCATTTAGCTTATTGCTTAAATAGTGGGCTTATATTCTTTTCTGCATAAGTACAACAGCTGGGGTTTGGATCCTTTTAAAACTTGAGGATTGGAAGCCATATTAGTGTAAAGTAATTATCGCTTAGTACCTATTTATGCTATTTACAGAGACACGGTTCATTTGAATATTTCCTTTTCAGGTCCTAGTTCCATGTGAAGTGACATCTGCTGATATCACTGTTGATGTGCACTAGGTATCAGCATAACAGTCAATAATCCCTTAAATTAACCACACATCGTATTTCACAAATCCTTCAATCTACTCATAAACTATTTACACCAGTTCTCCTCCTATTCTCCACTCCCACGCCTAAGCAACTGACACGCCCACTGTATCACTACAGTAACTGCATGTCTATTTCTATCAGGAGAAGGGTAGGAACATAATGGAGAGGATATAAACAGTCTACTGATATGGCCTTTCATTATATGCCTGCTGGTAGACACCAATGCCTAACTTGTAGTGTCAGAGGATGCTGGAGTCAGTGTTGATTAGTAAGAATGAGGATGGACCAAATGTCTTGAAGCTCAGCCATGTTGGTTCTTGTCCTGGATGTAGATAGACTCCCAGGATAGAGTCTAGTAGTTTCTGTTTCCTACAACAGTTGTGGTAACACTGTGGCATGTAGGACAGAAATCCTTTTCCTGGATCTTATCAAAGTTAGCTTTTGTAACACTTGGTTGAAGCTGAAGGGAAACTTGGGAACCAAATAATTAACTTCCTTCCTACTAGGAATTTTGAAGGATTCAGGCTATTGTATAAAACTATAAATTGGTAACTACACAAGACTAGCTCAATGTCATTAGTTTTTGAATAATAGAGTCATAGAGTTGCACAGATCTTTTGGTCCAGCTCATCCATGCCAAACAGTTATCCTGGATTAATTTAGTCCCATTTGCCAGCATTTTGCCCATACCTCTCAAAATCCTCTCTCATCATGTACCCACCCAGATGCTTTTTAAATGTTTTAAGTGTACCAGCCTCCAACACTTCCTCTAGTAGCTCATTCCTAGCACACACCTCCATCTGTGTGAAAAAGTTGTCCCTTAGGTCCGTTTTAAATCTTTTCCCTCTCACTTTAAACCTATTCCCTTCAGTTGTGGACCCTCCTAACCTGGGAAAATGGTCTTTTTTTCAAAAGGCTGTGAGAATACAGACTCCCTGTTCAGCCTCATTATTGACTTGTAAGTATGAAGATGATCTGGTAATACGAACAAAACCTGTACTGGTAATACGAACAAAACCTGGGTTTGTCAGGATCTGACTTGACCACAAATGATTCCTGATGAAGGCCTTATGCCCGAAACGTTAATTCTCCTGCTCCTCGGATTCACCTGCTGTGCTTTTCCAGTGCCACACTCTTAACTCTGATCTCCAGCATCTGCAGTCCTCACTGTCTCCCAAATGTGTCAACAATTTGGCACAGTGAATTGAAGATGGACTTGGAGAACTCATGCTGGTGTTGAGTGTGAGCGCCACAGTCTGCAAACTTTACAGCACCATCCATACCAGTGCATCACGCTGCATAGTGGTTGAACCATGAATGAAAATATGATTGATATGGCATATGAATTCATTCTAGGATGGTGCGTTGGAAAAGTTTGGGTGTGAAGGCAAGTCCAAATGGTAAAGGATTCAAACAGTGTCATCTGAAAGCAGTAATAAAAGATTGTTCATAGTTTTCATTCTTTATCTAACAGGGTTAAAATTCACACAACACCAGGTTATAGTCCAACAGGTTTAATTGGAAGCGCACTAGCTTTCGGAGCGACGCTCCTTCATCAGGTGATAGTGATGAAGGAGCATCGCTCCGAAAGCTAGTGCGCTTCCAATTAAACCTGTTGGACTATAACTTGGTGTTGTGTGAATTTTAACTTTGAACACCCCAATCCAACACCGGCATCTCCAAATCATTTATCTAACAGGAAGTGCCAAGAGCCACTGTCTGTAACTAATTCTGTAGTTTCCTGTGAGCATCATCAAGAATTTGTTGACAAATGCCCTGAGTTGATTGTTTCTTTCTGTGGCTTTTGTAGAACTATGTGAGATGTACACAAACACTTAAATAACAATTCGGCTTGGGTGCTGGATTTTGATAATATATTAGGATACTAGAATAGTTTGAAGTAACACTTTATGAATTTGTCTTAGCTGCAGTTTTAAACAGTTAATTTGAATTTCTGACATTGAGACAATTAACTTAAAGCAGCTACTTATGAAGTACTGGACTTGCCATTTTAAATGACTGAAAACTGTGATAGGGTCTGGGTTGAGCAATTCTGCCTGTTTAATTACACAAATGTAATTCAAGATTTTTCTGTCAGTTTTAAATAAAAAGCAGAAAGGCTGAACCTCACATCTTGATTCTTGATTATTTAATGATTACCATAGATTTATTTTAGGACAATTTGGTTTACTGTCTTGATCAATTAACCAAGACTGTGGAATCAACATCTCAGTTTTGAAGGACAATCAGCTGTTCCATCATTAATTGCTTAGTATTAGAAAAATGTTGAGCTGAATGAGTTAGTGAGGGCAGGAATAGAAGGATAGAGATATGAGTGTGTGCCTGCGGAGCTGGTGCAGGGGAGAAGGGTTCACATTTTTGGATCATTGGAATGTCTTCTGGAGTAGAAGTGACCTGGACAAGAAGGATGGATTGCACCTGAATTGGACGGGGACTAATATACTGAAAGGGAGATTTGCTAGAGCTGCTTGGGAGGATTTAAACAAGTAAAGGGTGGGGGTGGGACCACAGAGATAGTGAGGAAAGAGATCAATCTGAGACTGGTACAGTTTAGAAAAGAAGCAAGCCAAACAGTTGGGGCAGGCAGGGACAAAGCAGAGAACAAGGTAGAACAGATAAATTAAACTGCATTTACTTCAATGAAAGAACTAACAGGGAAGGCAGATGAACTCAAGCCATAGTTAGGAACATGGGATATCATAGCAATTACAGAAACATGGCTCAGGGATGGACAGGACAGGCAGCTTAATGTTCCAGGATACAAATGCTACAGGAAGGTCAGAAAGGGAGGCAAGATCTGAAGAGGGAGAGTGGTATTTTTGATAAGGGATAGCATTACAGCTGTACTGAGGGAAAATATTTGGGTGGAACTGAGAAATAAAAATGGGATGATCACCTTATTGGGACTGTATTATAGAGCTCAGAATATTCAGCAGGGAATTGAGAAACACATTTGTAAGAAGATTTCAATTATCTGTAAGAATAAAAGGGTGGTTGTGGTAGGGGATTTTAGCTTTCCAAACATAGACTAGGACAGCCATAGTGTTAAAGGTTTAGATGGAGAGGAATTTGTTAAATGTGTACAAGAAAATATTCTGATTCAGTATGTGGATGTACCTACTAGAGAAGGTGCAAAACTTGACCTACTCTTGGGAAATAAGACAGGGCAGGTGACTGAGGTGTCAGTGGGGGAGCACTTCAGGGCCAGCAACCATAATTCTATTAGTTTTAAAATAGTGATGGAAAAGGATAGACCAGATCTAAAAGTTAAAGTTCTAAATTGGAGGAAGGCTAATTTTGACAGTATTAGGCGAGAACATTCAAAAGCTGATTGGGAGCAGATGTTTGCAGGTAAAGGGATGGCTGGAAAATGGGAAGCTTTCAGAAATGAGATAATGTGAGTCCAGAGACAGTATATTCCTGTTAGGGTGAAATGAAAGGCTGTGAGGTGCAGGGAATGCTGGATTATGAGAGAAATTGAGGGTTTGGTTAAGAAAAAGAAGGAAGCATATGTCAGGTATAGACAGGAGAGATTGAGAGAATCCTTAGAAGAATGTAAAGAGGGAAATCAGGAGGGCAAAAAGGGAACACAAGATAGCTTTAGCAAATAGGGTTAAGGAAAATCCAGAGGGTTTTTATAAATACATTAAGGACAAAACAGTAACTAGAGAGAGAATAGGGCCCCTCAAAGATCAGCAAGGCAGCCTATGTGTGGAGAAGCAGGAGATGGGGGAGATAGTAAACGAGTATTTTACATCAGTATTTACTGTGGAAATGGATATGGAAGATATTGAATGTGGGGAAATAGACAGTGGCATCTTGAAAAATGTCCAAAATACAGAGGAAGAGGTGATGGATGTCTTGAAACACATAAAAGTGGATAAATCCCCAGGACCTGCTCAGGTGTAGTCTGGAACTCTGTGGGAAGCTAAAGAAGTGATTACTGGGCCCTTTGCTAATATATTTGTATCATTGAAAATCACAGGTGAGATGCCGAAAGACTGGGGGTTGGTTAATGTGGTGCTACTATTTAAGAAAGGTGGTAAGGAAAAGTCAGGGAACTATAGACCAGTGAGCCTGACATCAGTGGTTGGCAGTTGTTGGAGGGAATCCTGAAGGACAAGACTTACATGTATTTGGAAAGGCAAGGACTGATTAGGGATAGTCAGCATGGCTTTGTGCGTGGGAAATCATGTCTCATAAACTTGATTCAGTTTCTTGAAAAAGTAACAAAGAGGATTGATGAGGGTAGAGCAGTGGACATGATCTATATCGACTTTAGTAAGGCCTCTGACAGGTTTCCACATGGGAGACTGATCAGCAAGATTAGATCTCATGGAATGCAGGGAGAACTAGCCATTTGGATACAGAATTGGTTTGAAGGTAGAAGACAGGGTGGTGGTGGAGGGTTGCTTTTCAGACTGCAGGCCTGTGATCAATGGAGTGCCACAAGGATTGGTGCTGGGTCCACTATGTTTTGTCATTTATATAAATGATTTGGATGTGAACATAGGAGGTATAATTAGTAAATTTGCAGGTGATACCAAAACTGGAGGTGTAGTGGACAGCAAAGGTTACCTCAGATCTTGATCAGATAGGCTGAGGAGCGGCAAATGGAGCTTAATTTAGATAAATGCGAGGTGCTGCATTTTGGAAAAATGAATCTCTGCAGGACCTATACACTGAAAGGTAAGGTCCTGGGGACTGTTGCTGAACAAAGAGACCTTGGAGTGCAGTTTCATAATTTCTTGAAAGTAGAGTCACAGGTAGATAGGATAGTGAAGAAGGCGTTTGGTATACTTTCCTTTATTGGTCAGAGCGTTGGGCATTGAGTTGGGTGGTCATGTTGCGGCTGTATCGGACATTGGTTCGGCCACTTTTAGAGTATTGCATGCTATTTTGATCTTCCTATCGGAAGGATGTTTTGAAACTTGAAAGGATTCAGAAAAGTTCCACAAGGATTTTGCCATGGGATTGGAGGGTTTGAGCTAGAGGGAGAGGCTGAATAGGCTGGTGCTGTTTTCCTTGGAGTGTTGGAGACTGAGTGGGTGAGCTTATAGAGGTTTATAAAATCATGAGGGGCATGGATAGGATAAAGAAATAAGATCTTTTTTCCCTGGGGTGGGGGAGTCCAGAACTAAAAGGCATAGGTTTAGGGTGAGAGGGGAAAGATATAAAAGAGACCTAAGGGGCAACCTTTTAACGCAGAGAGTGTTACGTGTATGGAATGAGCTGCCAGAGGAAGTGGTGGAGGCTAGTACAATTGCAGCATTTAAATGGCATCTGGATGGGTATATAAATAGGAAGGGTTTAGAGGGATATTGGCCAAGTGCTGGCAAATGGGACTAGATTGGATTGGGATATCTGGTCGGTGTGGACGAGTTGGACCGAAGGGTCTGTTTCCATGCTATACATTTCTCTGACTCTGTGATTCTTTGAATGGTTTTGCAATAGTTGGTATTATTGATCAAAGGATGGAATGTCATTTGCACAACTTCTCTGTATCTAAAAAATTTTAGTCATTTTATCAGACAATATCATGTTAACTTTGAGGGCATAGTGAATAAGAAATGTATGTTAATTTAGCCCAAATGGCTATAGCTACAGGGGAGGGATAATACCAGATGAACTCATCTTAAGCTAAAAGTTTTGAAACTTTTCCTCATAAGAAGTAAGGAACAGCCAGAATTAGAAGTAAGAGTTGAAAATACAGTTTTTTGATTAGCACAGCTATAATATGGGTTCTTGGCACAATTCTTCTGAGACAATTCAATTAACATTACCTGAGATACAGGGAAAGAAAAGCATCATCTGTACTGGTCATGAATCCTGGAGCTTGAAAGGTAAGAAACTCCCAAGTTATCTTCATTGACTACATTTTAAGTATTTACAAAATCTTGCTTAATAAATTCTACTTTTTTCTAGGGAAAACACAATTAAGACCACAAGTAAAAGTGTTTGATACTTTAAAATCCCTAAAACTTCCAGTGATGGTCAACATGAGGCCAAATGTTCAAAAAGGCGATAATCCATTTTTGTGAAGAAGAGAATCCCTGCAGTGTGGAAACAGGCCATTCGGCTCAACAGTGCATGCCTACTCTCTGAAGAGCATCCCACCCAGATTCACTCCTCTATTCTATTCCTGTAACCCTGCATCTTCTGTGGCTAATCCACCTAACCTACATATCCCTGGACACTATTGGGAATTTAGCATGGCCAGTCCACCTAAACCTGCATATCTTGGATTGTAGGAGGTATCTTGAGCACATGGAGGAGACCTACGCTGACACAGGGAAAATGTGCAAACCCAAAACTGATGAAACCTTGCTCTAATAAATCTGATCAACTTTTTAGCTTCAGGGAAAGGAAATATTAAGGAGAGAACTGGACATATGTCCATTAAGCTAGTAAATAAGATGTCATTTCAACGATGAAGCAAAATATTGGTCAAAAGTATAGTCATAATGTTGCAGGAAATGACAGAAGGTTTACTGTTTTTAATTTCCCAAGAAAAAAACTGTGCAGGACATATAATATTGACAACATCAAGTTGTGCCTAGATGTATGCATTAGCTGCTCGAACCCTGAATTGGAATTTCTGATAAAGGTGACATTGATATTCATTCACAACAAAATAAAGCAAAACAAAGTTAAAATTTGACCTGAGTTTCTGCAGCTGCAGCTTTTGTTCTGTGGTTATGCACAGAAGGAGCGACACTCTGAAATCTAGTGCTTCCATATCAAACCTGTTGGACTATAACCTGGTGTTGTGTGATTTTTAACTTTGTATACCCCAGTCCAACACTGGCACCTCCAAAATAAACTGGAAGGGATTGAAGATTTTATTTTCAAAATGCATTCATGGACCATTACTTTCTATTGTTCTTTTCAAGAACTTACTTATGGCTGTAAAGGCTGCTGTCGCTGTAGATTTAAACTTCTTTCGAATTAGAGTGTTTTACGTAGCTAATTACAGTTACTTTAAGAATTCTTCAATTACCTTGAAGAAAGAACTGAGACCCTTGACTTAAATTCCTTTCCTTGTTTTGTTTCTTTTGAGAGCATGTGCTATTCTAGAGTTTTGGCTTTGCTTAAATAGTTAAAATACACAAATAATGAGTACAAAATATAGCACAGGGATCTTCCAGCTGAAGATGCTTGTATTATTGGGTGCTTGGATATTTAAAATTTTAAAGTGTCATATTTTTCTGAAATTGTGATTTTTCAGGTGTGGTTTCAAAAATGTTAAGTTTAAAAGTTGTGAGAATTTTGAGTTTGATGAAAAGAAAAGTACAATTGAAAAACAAAATGAATACAAAGAACTAAGAACAAAGAAAATTACAACATAGGAACAGATCCTTCAGCCCTCCAAGCCTGCACCAATCCAGATCCTCTATCTAAACCTGTCATCTATTTTCTATGGGTCTATATCCGAATGCTCCCTACCCATTCATGTATTTGTCTAGATTCATCTTAAATGATGCTTTTGTGCCCGTCTCTACCACCTCTGCTGGCAACACGTTCCAGGCACTCACCACCCTCTCTGTAAATAACTTTCCATGCATATCTCCCTTAAATGTTTCCCCTCTCACTTTGAGCTCATGACCCATGATAATTGAATCCTCCACTCTGGGAAAAAGCTTCTTCCTATCTACCCTGCCTATATCGCACATGATTCTGTCGACCAGGTCTCCACTCAACTTCCAACGTTCTAATGAAAATAATCCTAATCTATGCAGCCTATCTTCATAGCTATCACCCTCCATACCAGGCAACACCCTTTGGTGAGCCTCCTCTGCACCATCTTCAAAGCATCCATGTCCTTTTGGTAATGTGGCGACCAGAACTGTATGCAGTATTCCAAATGGGATTGAACCAAAATCCTATACAACTGTAACATGAACTGCCAACTCTTGTACTCAATACCCCATCCGATGAAGGAAAGTATACTGTGTGTCTTCTTGACCACTCTATCAACCTGCGTTGCCACCTTCAGGGTACGATGGATCTGAGCACCCAGATCTCTCTGTACATCAATTTTCCCCAGGGCTTTTCCAGTTACCATCTAGTTTTCTCTTGAATTGGATATTCCAAAATACATCACCTCACATTTGCCCAGAATGAACTCCACCTGCCATTTCTTCATCCAACTCTCCAATCTATTTATATTCTGCTGCATTCTCTGGCAGTCCCCTTCACTACTTGCTACTCCACCAATCTTTGTATCATCTACAAACTTGCTAATCAGACCACTTATACCTTCCTCGAGATCATTTATGTATATCACAAATAACAATGGTCCAAACACGGATCCCTGTCGAACACCACTGGTCGCAGTTCTCCATTTTGAAAAACTCCTTTCCACTCCTACTCTCTGTCTCCTGCTGTACAGCCAGTTCTCTATCCACCTAGCTAGTACACCCTGGACCCCATGCAACTTCACTTTCTTCATCAGTCTACCATGGGGAACCTTATCAAATGCCTTACTGAAGTCCATGGAAATGACACGTACAGTCTTTCCCTCATCAATCAACTTTGTCAATTCCTCAAAGAATTCTATTAGCCTATCACTGATAAGCCCATTTTCTTCCAAATGTAAATGATCCTATTCCTCAATCCCTCCTCCAGCATCTTCCCTACATCACCTGACATCAGGGTTATCAATCTATAGCTACCTGGATTATTTCTGTTACCTTTCTTAAACAAGGGGACAACGTTAGCAATTTTCCAGTCCTCTAGGATCTCACCTGTGTTCAAGGATGCTGCGAAAATATCTGCTAAGGACCCAGCTATTTCCTCTCTCGCTTCCCTCAGTAAGCTGGGATGGATCCCATCTTGACCCGGGCACTTGTCCACTTTAATGCCTTTTAGAATACCCAACATCTCCTCCATGTTTATGGCAACTTGACCGAGAGTAATCAAACACCTATCCCTAACCTCAACATCCGTCTTGTCCCTCTCTCCAGTGAATACTGAAGCAAAGTACTCATTAAGAATCTCACCATTTTCTCTGACTCCATGCATAACCTCCCTTCTTTGTCTTTGAGTGGGTCAACCCTTTCTCTAGTTATCCTCTTGCTCCTTATATTTGAATAACAGGCTTTGGGATTTTCCTTAACCCTATTTGCTAAAGATATTTCATGATCCCTTTTGTTCCTCTTAAATCCTCACTTCAGATTACTCCTACTTTCCTGATATTCTTTCAAAGCTTCATCTGTTTTCAGTCGCTTAGACCTTATGTAAGCTTCAGTATGGTCTCTTCCTGAGTTTTTCTGCTCTATAAAATGCTCCTTACAAATTCTGCTCCATCTAGACCTCTAACCACTAAGTGAATCCCAGTCAATGTTATGAAAATTTAAATCTCCCATCACCACCACCCTGTTGCTTCTCCATCTTTTCATATTCTTTTTACATATTTGTACCTCTATCTCACTCTCGCTGTTGGGAGGCCTGTATTACAGCCCCAACATTGTTACCACACCCTTCCTATTTCTGCGCTCTGTCTATATTGCCTCACTGCTGTCTATATTGCTTCAACACAGTTGTAATATCCTCTCTGACCAGTAATGCAACTCCTACACCCCTGCTACCTTCCTCTCTATCCCACCTGAAGCATCGATATCCTGGGATATTTAGTTGCCAATCATGTCCTCCCCTCAACCAAGTCTCAGTAATAGCAATAACATCATACTCTCAGGTACTAATTCAAGCCCTAAGTTCATTTGCCTTACCTACTACACTTCTCACATTAAAACAAATGCACCTCAGACCACCAGTCCCTTTGCATTCATCATCTGCTCCCTGTCTACTCTTCCTGTTAGTCATGCTGACTTTATAATCAAGTCCTTACAGGCTTTAGTTACTACCTCCTTACTGTCCACGAACCTACTCCTTTGGTTCCCATCCCTCTATCACTTTAGTTTAAACCCTCTCCAACAGCATTAGCAACAGCACCCCCAAGGACGTTGGTTCTCGTCTGGCCCAAGTGTGGACCATCTAATTTATAATAGTCCCACCTCCTCCCAGGACCAGTCCCAATATCCCAAAGATCTGAACTCCTCCCTCCTGTACCAGCTCTCAAGCCATGTGTTCATCCTGCCTATTCTTTCATTTCTACTCTAACTAGCTTGTGACACTGGTAGCAAGCCTGAGATTACTACCTCTGAGGTCCTACTTTTTTAACTTGGCTCCTAACTCCCTAGATTCTGCTGTAAGACCTCATCCCATTTACTACCTATATAATTGGTGCCTATATGCAACATGACAGCTGGCTGTTCACCTTCCCACTTCAGAATGTTCTGCAGCTGATCTGAGACATCCCTGACCCATGCACCTGGGAGACAACACCCAATTCAGGAGTCTCGTTTTTGACCACGGAATTGCCTATCTACTCCCCTTACAATTGAATCCCCTATGACTATGGCCCTTCCACTCTTTTTCTCGCTCTTCTGTGCAGTAGAGCCAGTTACGGTGCCATGAACCTGGCTACTACTGCCTTCCCCTGGTGAGCCATCTCCTCCAACAGTATCCAAAACGCTATGCCTGTTTTGGAGGGAGATGACTGCAGGGAAATCTGCACTGCCTTCCTGCACTTTCTTTGCCTTTTAGTCACCCATTCACTTTCTCCATCAGCAATCCTAATCTGCGATGTGACCAATTTACTAAATATGCTATACATGACCTCCTCAGCATCGCAGATGCTGCAAAGTGAGTCTATCCGCAGCTCCAGAGCCGTCATGCGGTCTTACTGCAGTTGGACACGCTTCCTGCACATGAAGGAGTCAGGGACATCAGCCACATCCCTGAGCTCCCACATTGAGAAAGAAGAGTATAACACAGGTCTGAGATCTCCTGAATGATTTGAATGATTCTCTCTTAAGCTGTGTTTACTGATCACAATCATCGCTTGAGTACCTAATTGTGATTAATATTTCAGAATTTTATTGGCGATAACGTCCTCACAAAGAAAAGGAGGCTTTAAAAATTGGAATCTGAAGGTCTAAGAAAACTACATTGCAATAAACTGAGATGGAAACAGAATTTTTTTTTAAAATTCAAACTGTCAGACTTAAGTACAAGGCAACAAGCCAGAGAAGCAAGATGTGGGCTTGGTGATTTGTGATATGACTCCCTTGTGTGGAATGGCTTCAATCTCCTTTCTGATCTTATTAAGAGAAGGTGATAAACACATTGGCCTGGCAGTTGGCACTTGATTCTTTTCTGGCTTTTAAATGAGGCTGAAGGTGGTCTGGAATCGGTTGAATCAGTATTGCCAGTTTCTCCAGTATATGGTTTGCTCCAAGTCTCCTGTGGGAAGATGTTCTCAATAACTCTGTGTTCTTTTAGCCGGCAATAGCAGAACTCTGACAATGATTAATTGCTCAAGTTATTGCTCTGGACACTTCCTTGAGTTTGCTCCTCCAGGCTAGCAGCTTTTAACTTCCCTGGTTATATCAAAGTCAGCTAGAATCCTAACTGAAAAGTTTACAAATCACTGTTATCACATATAAATAATTGCGACCAGGCCCGCGATGAAATTTTCTTTAATACAGTGGGACTGAGGGTCACCTAATTGCCCTTAAACCACAGCATTCATGGGCTGAAGGTAGACCCACAAAGCGATTATGGAGTGAATTGCAGAAAGTTTGATTCAACAGCATTGGAATGCCAATATTGTTCCAAGTCAGGATAGTGACAGGCTTGGAGATGGTAACGTTTCCACGTATCTGCTGCTCGGTTGTGGGTTTGGAATGTGCTGTCTAATTAGTTTCAGTGAATCTTTGCCGTGCATCTTGTAGATGGTATGCACTGCTGTTAGTATGTGTCAGTGAAGAATGTTTGTTGATGTTGTGCCAAATAAAGCTTTATTCTAGATGGTGTCAAGTATTTGAGTATTGTTAGAGCTGCACTCATTCAGGCAAGTGGAGATTATTAAATCACATTTCTGATTGTAGATGGTGGACAGGCTTTAAGGAATCAGGAGGTGAGTCACTCACATCAATAATCCTAGCCTGATGTACTCCTGCAGCACTTACGTACAAGGCAAAACTGTTGAAATTCTAGTCAATGGTAACCCCAGGATAGTTATAGTGGGGATTCAATGATAGTTATGCCTTTGAATGTCAAGTGGCAGCAGATAAATTGTCTCTTAGTGGAAGAGGTCATTGCCTGGTGTTTGCGTTGGGAAGAATGTTACTTGTTTCTTTTCAGCACGAGCCTGGATATTGTCCAGATCTTGTTGCATATGAACATGGACTTTTTCAATGTCCGAGGAGTAACCACTGGTGCTGAACATTGTGCTATTGTCGGTGAACGTCCCCAGTTCTGACTTTCTGTTGGAGGGAAGGCCATTGTTGAAACAGTCAGAGTTGGCTGGGTCTACGATATTGCCCTGAGGAACCCCTGCAGTGATGCCCTGGGGCTGAGATGAATGAACTTCAATAACCACTATCATCTTCAATGACTCTGGCATATCTCCAGCCACTACAGAGTTTCCCCTGATTCTAATCAACTCCAGATTTTCTTGGGATCCTTGATGCTACACCTGGTCAAATGCAGCCTTGATGTCAAGGCCAGTTATTCACACATCACTTCTGGAATTCAACTCTTTTGCCTGTGTTTTAATGAAGTTTGCAATGAGGTCAAGAGTTGAGTGTTCCTGGTGGCACCCAACTGGGCATCAGTGAAAAGATTATTGCTGAGCAGGTGCAGCCTGCTAGCACTGTTGATGACGCCTCCAACATTTTGCTGATGATCGAGAGTAGGCTGACAGGACAGTAATTGGCCGGGTTAGATTTGCCCTGCTTTTTGTTTACATAACATACCTGGGCATTTTCCCATATTGATGTGGATGCTAGTGTTGTAATTGTACTAGAACTACTTTACTAGTGGAGCATCAAGTTCTGGAACACATCTTCAGCATAATTTTGGAGAGGCAATGACCTAGTGGTATTATTGCTGGACTGTTTATCCAGAGACCCAGGTAATGTTCTGGTTACCAAAGATGAAATCCCACCATAGGAGATGGTGGAATTTGAATTCAAAAAATGTCTGGAGTTAAGAATTGAACGATGATCGTGAATCCATTGTCAATTGTCAGAAAAACCCATCTGGTTCACTAATGCCCTTCAGAGAAGGAAATTGCAAAAAATAACTGCAAATGCTGGAATCCAAAGTAGACAGGCAGGAGGCAGGAAGAACACAGCAAGCCAGGCACAGTTAGAAGATGGAGAAGTCAGTGCTTCAGGTGTAACTCTTCTTCAGTCCTGGATTAGCAATCCTGAGATTACAATCTCTGAGATCATACTTTTTAACTTGGCTCCTAACTCCCTAAATTCTACTTGTAGGACCTCATCTCATTTTTCTTAACTATATCATTGGTGTCTATATGCACCACAACAGCTGGCTGAAGCTCAGGACTGAAGAAGGGTTACTCCTGAAACATTGATCGCTCCATCTTCTGATGCTGCTTGGCTTGCTGTGTTCCTCCAACCTCCTGCCTGTATCCTTACCTGGACTGGCCTACATGTGACTCCAGACCCACAGCGAGTGGTTGAGTCTTAAACTGCCCCCAGGAAATTAGGCATGGAACAATAAATGCTGCCTAGCTAGTGACACCCTCATCCTGTGAATGAATAAAGAAAAAAATGACTGCTGGAATGTTGTCAGGGCACATAACCTTTGCAATATCCAGAGCCGAGCTGAAGACTGGCATTTTTGATGCTGGAGACCTCTGGAGGAAGACGGGATGGATCATCCAATTGGCCCTTTCTTGTGAAGATTGTTGTAATGCTTCAGCTTTACATTTTGTACTGATGTGATGGGCTTCCCCATTATTATGGAAGACGATATTTGTGGAACCTCCTCCTCCATGGGATTGTTTAATTGTCCACCATCATTCATGATTGGTGGGGCAGAACAACAGCTTAGATGTGGTCTGTTGGCTGTAGAATCACCGAGCTTAACCAGTTGCTGTTTATGCTGTCCAGTATACAATTAGTTTTGTTTTGTAGCGAGTAACTGGCTCCTTATTTTTAGGTATGCATGATGCATGATGCTGCTGTTATGCACTCCTTCATTGAACCAGCAGTGATTCCTTGGCTTGATGGTAATGTAGAGTGGGGGGTTCATCTTGATTACAGAATGTATTGAAGTATGATTCTGCTGCTGTTAATAACCTACAGAGTTGCTAGGTCTGTTTGAAGTTTGTCCAATTTAGGTCAGTGACAGTGCTACCCAACATAAAGTTAGGTTTTATCAATATAAGGGCAGTCATATAGCATGGAAACAGACCTTTCTGTCCAACTAGTTCACGCCAACTACGCCAGGACTATGTGTTGGTGATTCTTATGGAGAGATGCATCTGTGGCAGGCAGATTAGTCAGGATAAGGTCAAGTATATTCTTCCCTCTTGTTGGTTCCCTCATCACCTACTGTAGACCCAGTCTAGCAGCTATGTCCTTTAGGACCTGACGAGCTCCATCATTGTTACTGCTGCTAAGTTACTTTTGCTGGTGGGCACTGAAATCCCCCAACCAGAGTACATTCTGCACTGTTGCCACCTTCTGCCAAGTGTTGTTCAACATTTATGAAGTACTGAGTCTTAAAATCATAGAGTCAAAGAGTCGTAGAGATGTACAACATGGAAACAGATCTTTTGGTCCAACTCATCCATGCTGAACAGATACCTAAATTAATCTAGTCCCATTTGTCAGCATTTGGCCCATATCCCTCTAAACCCTTTCTATTCATGTACCTATCCAGATGACTTTTAAATGTTGTAATTGTACCAGCCTCCACCACTTCCTCTGGCAGCTCATTCCATACACGTACCACCTTCTGTCACTTTTAAATCTTTCCCCTCTCACCTTAAACCTATGCCCTCTAGTTTTGGACTCCCCTACCCTGGGAAAAGGATTTAGCAATTCACCCTATCTATGCCCTTTATGATGGAATGTGGCAGGCAGCAGGAGGATCCTTGTCCATGTTTGACCAAATACCTTGAGATTTTGTGGAGTCTACAGTCAATGTTTCTGCCTCACAGGGCAACTCCTTCCTGACTGTACACCATGTCCTTCCACCTCTGCTGGGTCTGTCCGGCTGTTGGGACCTGACTTATCCATGGGATTGGGCTGGTGATGTCCGGTATATTGACTGAAAGGCATAATTCCATGAATTTGATTGTGTCAACTAATTGTAAGACTAGCCTGTGAGATAGCTCTACCAATTTTGGTACAAGCCCGCAGATGTTAGTCAGGAGGACTTTGCATGGTGAGCAAGGCTGTTTCTTTTGCCATTGTCGTTTCCGATATCTAGGTTGATGTCTGATGGGTGCAGAGGTTTCATTCCTCTTTGAGTGATTGTTACAATTGATTGACTGCTTGTAAGCCCATTTCAGAGGGTAGCTAAGAGTCAAACACCTTGCTGTGAGTTTGGAGTCACATGTAGGCAAGACCAAGTCTGGATGACAGATTTCCTTCCCTAATGATATTATTGAAACAGATGGGTTTTGCTGAGTGTCAACAGTAGAGTCATAGAGTTATAGAGATGTACAGCATGGAAACAGATCCTTCGGTCCAACTTGTCCAGATATCCCAAATCAATCTAGTCCCACCTGCCAGCACTTGGCCCATATCCTTCTCAAATTCTTCCTATTCAGATACCCATCACAGATGCCTTTAAAATATTGCAATTGTACTAGCCTCCACCACTTCCTCTGGCAGCTCATTCCATACATGTACTACCCTCTGTGTGAAAATGTTGCCCCTTAGATCTCTTTTATATCTTTCCGCTCTCACCCTAAACCTATGACTTCTAGTTCTGGACTCCCCCACCCCAGGGAAAAGACTTTGTCTATTTATCCTATCCATGCCCCTCATAATTTTGTAAACTTCTTTAAAGTCAACACTCAACCTCCCAAACTCCAGGGAAAACAGCCCCAGCTTGTTCAGCCTCTCCCTATAGGTGAAATCCTCTAAACCTAGCAACATCCTTGTAAATCATTTCTGAACCCTTTCAAGTTTCACAACATCTTTCCGATAGGAAGAAGACCAGAATTGCACGCAATATTCCAACAGTGATCTAACCAATGTCCTGTACAGCCGCAACATGGTCTTCCAACTCCTGTACTCAATACTTTGACCAATAAAGGAAAGCATACCAAACGCCTTCTTCACTATCCTATCTACCTGCAACTCCACTTTCAAGAAGCTATGAACCTGCACTCCAAGGTCTCTTTGTTCAGCAACACTCCTTAGGACCTTAAAATTAAGTGTATGAGTCCTGCTAAAATTTGCTTTCCCAAAATGCAGCACTTCGCATTTATCTGAATTAAACTCCATCTGCCACTTCTCAGCCCATTGGCCCATCGGATCCTGTTGTAATCTGAGGTAACCTTCTTTGTTGTCCACTATACCTCCAATTGTGATGTCATCAGCAAACTTACTAACTATACCTCTTATGCTCACATCCAAATCATTTATATAAATGATGAAAATGAGTGGACCCAGCACCAATCCTTGTGGCACTCCACTGGTCACAGGCCTCCAGTCTGAAAAACAAACCTCCACCACCACCCTCTGTCTTCTACCTTTGAGCCAGTTCTGTATCTAAATCGCTAGTTCTCCCTGTATTCCATGAGATCTAACCTTGCTAGTCAGTCTCCCATGGGGAACCTCGTTGAACGCCTTACTGAAGTCCATATAGATCACATCTACAGCTCTGCCCTCATCAATCCTCTTTGTTCCTCCTTCAAAAAAACTCAATCAAGTTTGTGAGACATGATTTCCCACGCACAAAGCCATGTTGACTATCCCTAATCAGTCTTTGCCTTTCCAAATACATGTACATCCTGTCCCCCAGGATTCCCTCCAACAGATTGCCCACCACTGTCATCAGGCTCACCGGTCTACAGTTCCCTGGCTTGTCCTTACCACCCTTCTTAAACAGTGGCACCACGTTTGCAAACCTCTAGTCTTCCGGCTCCTCACCTGTGACTATCAATGATATAAATATCTCAGCAAGAGGTCTAGCAAACACTTCCCTAGCTTCCTAAAGCGTTCTAGGGTACACCTGATCAGGTCCTGGGGATTTATCCATCTTTATATGTTTCAAGACGTCCGGCACTTCCTCCTCTATAATATGGACATTTTTGAAGATGTCACCATCTATTTCCCTACAGTCTATATCTTCCACGTCCTTTTCCACAGTCAATACTGATGCAAAATACTCACTTAGTATCTCCCCCATTTTCTGCGGCTCCACACAAACGCCGCCTTGCTGATCATTGAGGGGCCCTACTCTCTCTAGTTACCCTTTTGTCCTTAATGTATTTGTAAAATACCCTTTGGATTCTCCTTCATTCTATTAGCCAAAGCTATTTCATGTCCCCTTCTTATTCTCCTGATTTCCCTCTTAAGTATACTCCTACTGCCTTTAAACTTTTTAAAGGCATTTGGTATGCTTTCCTTTATTGGTCAGAGTATTGAGTACAGGAGTTGGGAGGTCATGTCTATGCCTGACATATGCTTCCTTCTTTTTCTTAATCAAACCCTCAATTTTTTTAGTCATTCAGTATTCCCTATACTTACCAGCCTTTCCTTTCACTCTAACAGGAATATACTTTCTCTGGATTCTCGTTATCTTATTTCTGAAGGCTTCCCATTTTCCAGTCATCCCTTCACCTGCGAACATCTGCCCCCAATCATCTTTTGAAAGTTCTTGCCTAATACCATCAAAATTGGCCTTTCTCCAATTTAGAACTTCAACTTTTAGATCTGGTCTATCTTTTTCCATCACTATTTTAAATCTAATAGAATTATGGTCGCTGGCCACAAAGTGCTCCCCCACTGACACCTCATTTCCTTATTTCTCAAGAGTAGGTCAAGTTTTGCACCTTCTCTAATAGGTACATCCACATACTGAATCAGAAAGTTTTCTTGTACACACTTATTCTCCATCTAAACACTTAACACTATGGCAGCCCAAATCTATGTTTGGAAAGTTAAAATCATCTACCATAACCACCCTATTATTCTTACAGATAGCTGAGATCTCCTTACAAATTTGTTTCTCCATTTCCTTCTGACTATTCGGGGGTCTATAATACAATCTCAATAAGGTGATCATCCCTTTCTTTTTTCTCAGTTCCACCCAAATAACTTCCTTGAATGTATTTCCAGGAATATCCTCCCTCAGCACAGCTGTAATGCCATCTCTTATCAAAAGTGCCACACCCCCTCCTCTCTTGCCTCCCTTTCTATCCTTCCTGCAGGATTTGCATCCTGGAATATTAAGCTGCCAGTCCTATCCATCCCTGAGCCATGTTTCTGTAATTGCTATGATATCCCAGTGCCATGTTCCTAACCATGCCCTGAGTTCATCTGTCTTCCCTGTTAGGCCCCTTGCATTGAAATAAATGCAGTTGAATTTATTAGTCCTACCTTGTCCCTGCCTGCCCTGACTGTTTGACGGATGTCTGTTCTCAACTGTACCAGTCTCAGATTGATCTCTTTCCTCATTATTTCTCTGGGTCCCACCCTCCCCCCACCTAACTAGTTTAAATTCTCCCAAGCAGCTCTTGCAAATCTCCCTGCCAGTACCCCAAACAAGATTCCAATGATCCAAAAATGTGAATCCTTCTCCCATACACCAGCTCCTCAGCCATGCATTCATCTGCTCTATCCTGCTATTCCTGCCCTCACTAGCTCATAGCACCGGGAGTATTCCAGATATTACTACTCTAGATGACCTCCTTTTTAAATTCCTGCCTAACTCTCTGTAATCTCCCTTCAGAATCTCAACATTTTCCCTTCCTATGTCATTGGTTTCAATGTGGACAATGACCTCTTGCTGGTACCTCTCCCCCTTGAGAACATTCTGCACCCTTGATCCTGGCACCAGGGATTTTTCGCTGCTGGTCACAGCAGTACCTCAGACTAGACACAATTGATCTCTTGGAAACCAATGTACCCCCCATTGCATTAGAGCCAGTCTCAATACCAGAAACTTGGCTGTTCATGCTACGTTCCCCTTGTGAATCGATCACCCCCTACATTTTCCAAAACAGCATACTTGTTTGAAATGAGGGTAGCCACAGATGGGCTCACTGATCTCGGGACTCATAGCAGAAGCAGTAATGCAAAGGTTAGAACAAACAGTCTTACCACAAATTCAACCCAAACTCTGGGTCAGATACGTTGATGACACCTTTGTAATCATTAGAAACACGGAAATAGAGAATACACACCGGATCATCAACTCCACACTCACAGGAATTCGATTCACGAGAGAGGAAGAAAAGGACAACCAACTCCCATTCCTAGACGTGAGGGTACAGAGAACACCAAACGGAGAATTCACCACTAAGGTACACAGGAAAGCCACACACAAAGACCAAATCCTGAACTATGAAAGCAACCACCCCAATACACACAAACGAAGTTGCATCAAGACACTATTCAAAAGGGCCATAACACACTGTAGCACACCAGAACTGCAAAAAGAGGAAGAGGAACACCTATACAAGGTATTCGCAAAAAACGGAT
>NC_057724.1:24711463-24881698 GCF_004010195.1 Chiloscyllium plagiosum
GCACACAAACCAACAGCCACACTCAGACAACAACTCACCAAAACGAAGGACCCAATACCCAGCATGAGCAAAACTAATGTAGTGTACAAAATCCCATGCAGCAACTGCACAAAACACTATATAGGACAAACAGGAAGACAGCTAACAATCCGCATCCACGAATATCAACTAGCCACAAAACGACACGACCAACTATCCCTAGTAGCCACACATGCAGACGACAAGCAACATGAATTTGACTGGGACAACACTACCATTATAGGGCAAGCGAAACAAAGAACAGCCAGGGAATTCCTAGAAGCATGGCACTCATCCACAAACTCCATCAACAAACACATAGACCTGGACCCAATATACCGGCCACGACAGCGGACAGCTGAAACAGACAACTGGAAGCGGCAGGGACAGGCCACTATAAATGCCGGAGGAAACACCACAGAAGCGTTTCACAGGAGGCTCCCAAGCACTGAGGATGTCACCTAGACAGGGGACAAAACGTTTGCAACAATAACTTCCAGCTTGGCGAACAGAACCACAGCAACGAGCACCCGAGCTACAAATCTTCTCAGAAACTTTAAACACCTTGAATGCTGCCTGACCTGCTGTGCTGTTCCAGCACCACTCTAATCAAGAAGCACATATCACTCTACTAAAGGCCACTTTTGCTCCTTCACAATCTACAGATATAGAAATAAAACCATCTTATTCCTCTACAAAACACTGCTCCAGGTTAAATTAATAGTTATGGCTTATCTCAAAAACATATAATCAAGAAAGAACCCACTCTACTCACTATTGCAGACTTTCTGTAGCCATACATAAAACTATTCACTTATCTGTTTCTGTGATGTTGTGAATTTCACTGTTTGTTAGTTTTCCCAGATGCACTCCGATGTCCAGCGATACATGAATTCAAACATCAAAGGCAGTAGTTGAGCATGGTTCACTGTGGTGTCAGTTTCTTTCTCTTTATCTCTCTCCTGCACCAACCTTCCTTTGTCTGTACCTCTCCCTTTTTTAAAAACTGCTGTTGTTTTGACTCATGGATATCATTACACTTTGAATTCCAAATTTTCTTTTAAAAAAATTGAATTCTATCATCTGTTATTACCTAGGTCTGTGAATTAATAGTGTGGAGATAATACCACTCATCCCATTACCACCCCCAGTGTGAATTGTAAACTATGCTACTGCATCATGATAAAGATTTATTAACTACTTACATCATTCACAAAGACATAACAGTACACCATCAGAACGTTTTTTTTTCCCCTCAGGTTCCAGTTTGATGTATTCTGATGTGTTATTAGCACATAAGCTATCAATCCCTTATTTTCTACCCACGAACATGGACACAGGAATAATGGCCATTAGACTCCAAGTCCAGAGAAATTAATTCAGATGTGATCATTAAAAACTTCCATAAACTATAAAATGAGCATTATCCTAACAAGTGTATTGTTGTCTATAAAGCTCAATAATGAAATAAAACTCCCTTGAAAACCATTTTCTTCCCAAAAAGATATTCTTACCTTATACTTAATGAAAATTAACAAGCTGAAAGTATCCATACTTCCAAACTATCAAACTGATGGTCACAGTTTGTTATCTCAATATTTTATTTTATGACTCATTGAGTAAAATGCAAAATAAATATCACAGGAAAGAACTGAAGTGTTAGTTATTCATCGTTAGATTGTCTTCACTAATTAATGAGATGTTGAGTTTGAGAGGCAGGAAACTCCTTCAAGTATTCCAACAGTGTTCAGACATATTTACGATAAGAAAGGCTCATTGACAAGAAAATTTTTTTCCTTCAATGAGTGCTAATTATCTTATGCCCCACTGTTTTAGGAAGCTGTTCTTGCTGACTTCAACAGTGGGGCATAAGGTCATTAGCAGGAGTTAGCAGTCATAACTGCTGTATCTCCTTCTTTAAGTCTGATCACAGGCAAGGTTGATCTTAACATCCATGAGGAACAGGCACATAATAATCAATCTGTTCTTCACAGATTTACTCCAAACCCCACACCCCCACCATTCTCGCCTACCAATTCTATTAAGAACATTAAGTGTGAAAATAACTCACTACGGTTAGACTCTGCACTAAACATCTGTAGGTGTTCATACAATACATCAGTTTGCATTTGTTTTAGTGCATGTCAAAAGGAATCCAAAGAGTTTGACCTGAGTTTATGTTGTGCTTTGGAGTGGTGATGAGAGTTACAATGAAAGGGAATTGCTGCAGCAGAACTTGGCAGTGTAAACACATACTGAATTGTGCACTTCAGATTTCATGCAGTTATGAGTTTAGAGGGGGGTGTACTGCAAAATCAACATCAGTGACAGCAGACAAACTCTTTTATATTGCTTTGTTGTTACAAATTTTTTCAGCATGCAATATTAAAATTTAAAAAATCCACTGTATGCTATGATTTGAAGATTAAAAACTCATCTCCTGCAGATTCAATCTCTGCAGCAAGCCTTTCCAATGCTCCTCGAATCTTGAAGATTAGCTGCTGTGATTGTGCAAGCGCTTGATACAGTATTAAAAAAAGAGAGGTGATCTTGAAGTTGACAAGACAAACACTCTCACTCACAGCTAATTCCATCCAGACTTACACGGTTTACATTTCAAAACCTTAATTGCTCATTTTCTCAACAAACATGTCCTGAACTGAAATTTAAACAAGGTCATGTCTATTGAATTTTGGCAAGGGATGTTGTGGCACAGAAATTGTGTTGCTGGCACTGGGCTAGGTAGGTGAGAGTTCCACCAGCTCTGGAGATCTGTAACAACATCTCTGACCTGGGGGATTAGAAAATATCTGTACTAGACTTGTGGTGAGGGACAAAATTCACTTGCATCCGAAAAAGGAACAAGAACTGCAATAAACCATTAACCCACTCCTGTTTAATTTAGGGAGGAGGAAAACTTCATGTTGTCTGCTAATTTAATTGATTAATCCAACAAGAAATGCTTTATTAATTGGCTACACTCTTAAATTTAAGTGACTGAAATGTGGAGATGCCTCCAAAGGCTTGTACTTTCAAATAACCTGGTGTTTGTGATTTTTAACTAAGTGACTGAAAGACAGCCTTCATGTCTTAAAACATATGTTCTGAGCTGCAGGAAAACTTGTTATAATGTATGGAAATGTAGTGATCCAAGGTTCTCAAATACAGCACTGCAATCCTCAATGCAGGAAATGAAAACATGTCCTGTGTTCATACCCTCCAGACAAGCGTTAAGATAGCTTTTGTGGCCAGTGCAAGCATAGCCCAAGGATCTATTTGCTAAGATCACACAAGTGATCAAATTTATCTAAAATACCATGACCTTGTTACTTAATCACTAGCCCACCCATTTCTCAATTCACCACACTTATTTCATTCATGTAAGAACAATCCTCAAGACTCACACATCAGATGAGTAGCTTCACCTTACGTTTGCAAACTGTGCAACACTGCAAACCTCAGACCCAGGTTAAACAAACGTTCAATGACAGTCAATAATTCAAAAACATTGCACCATGTCCACTGTCACATTTTCCTTGTAGGAAGAAGCAGTACATAACCAGCAGCAGGAGCATTCATTTGGCAGGGGGCAGATAGAGATGCAGGTTTGCTTGGAAAAGGAACTTTCCATCATTAGAACGGTCATTACTGAGGTCATGTCCAGTAGCAGGGCAGAACATGGACAATGACTGTATTCTCATCATTAATCCTCACACTCCACATCCTGCTCAACCCACAATCTCTTCTGGTTTATGAGATAAAGACATACACCTCTTGCTTTCCTTCACTCCCTTCACCATTAGTCTACCCTTGTCCCTTTCTTCCTTTAGCTTTTCCGAGAACTGCCTCTGTCCAGAAAGTGGAGGAAGAGCAAGCAGTGGAAGACAATGATGAAGAAGAGAAATTCTCACCCTTGCAGCCACCAGCTCAGACAAGTGTGCTGCACACTCAGTGGAAGGTAGCTTGGAGGTAGAATCTTTCCATGGCAAGATAGTGGGTATGTGTGGCCTGGAGCTGAGGCATAGGACAATGATAGTGCTGCTGTCAGATCAGCCAAATTGTGCTACAACTCAAGAGACGAGTTTGAATTTCCTACAGAAAAAGGCTCATGGACATACAAAATGAAATACTGGGTGCATCGAGGGTTTTCCCAGAAAACTTTCAAGTTTAAGGAACACGGAGGAATCTGACACAAAAATAACATGAGGCTTTGTCTGTAGACCATTCTTTCAGTGTTAGAGCAGTCACCAACTCCATTAATGGACAGCACAAACAGCAAGGGAGTCCGTTCCGAGTCCTGTGAAACCCCGTGCAAAACAGACTTCTGGTCACACAGCATTCCCACATCAACTTCTCCTTCCTGTCTCTCAGCAATTGTTGTCTTGGAAGCCATGATACTCTCTTGACCAGTCTGCCATGACAGCTCTTATCAAAAGCCTTGCAAAAGTTCGTGTAAACCATATCACACGCATTACATAATCACAGAATCAAAGAATTATAATGCTGCAGAAGGAATTAATTCAACTCAGCTTATACTGGCTCTGTTATCTAGCATCAATCACCATATCCCTGCGCACCATTTCTATACAAATAATCCTCTGATATCCTCCTGATGACCTCAATTAAACAGGTCTCCTCCACATTTCCAGACAGTGCATTCTAATCCCTAACTGCTCATTTTGTGAAACAAGGTTTTTTTTTTCTCACACCCATAATTCATTTGCACATCATTTTAAATCTATGCCCTCTCGTTCTTTTTTTCTTTTATGAATGGGAACAGCCTCTCCCTATCTATTCTATGCAGGCACTCATAATTTTGAAAATGTCAATCAAATCTTCTCTAAGTCATCTTCTCTCCAAGGAGAACAATCCCAACTTTTCAATTTATCCTCATATATGAATTTTCTCTTTCTTGGAAACATTCTGGTAAATGCCTTTATCAACATTTCTGGTTACCTTCTCAAAAAAAGTTCATTTTTGTCAAACACATCCTTCCTTTTACAAATCCATGCTGACTATCCTGATTAATCCATAACCCTCCAAGTGCAGATACACTCTGTCTCTCAGAATTCTTTCTAATAACATCCCCACCACCCAGGTTATACTGACTGGCCCGTAATTTCCTGGTCTCTCTTTCCTCCCTTTTATGAGAAGGGGACAATGTTAGCAAACCTTCACTGATCTGGCATCTCACGTGTCACAGGAGAAGATTTAAAAATTACAGTCTTATAATATTTTCGCTTCTCTCTCTGAATAATCTTGGATATATCTCATCTGAACCTGCAGATTTATCCACTGTTAAGGCTGCTAACCCTGCTCAGATCTCCTTTCTGTCTATGATAAGTTCTTTTAATATTTCACATTCCTCAACCTTGATGGCTATACCTAAGTTGTTCTTTCTTATTGTGAAGGTCAATGCAAAGTCTGAATTGAAGGCTGTGCCCCTGTCTCCCAGGTCCACACATGAGTATTCCCTCATAGGCCCTAGATTTCCCTAATTACTTGCTTGCTATTGACACATTTAAACATTCTTTTGTAGTTTCCTTATTCTAACTGTCAATGCTTTCTCATGCACACTTTTTGTTTTTGTAATTATATTTTCAAATTCCCCCTATACTTTTTATATTCATCTAGGGACACTGCTGTACTGAAGACTTGGCTTCTGCCATAAACTTCCTTTTTGTTCTTAATCCTAAATGTGAGATTGCTTGACATTCATGGTCTTTGGCATTGTTTCCACACATGTCTTTCAGGAAACATATTTGTCCTCTGCACTTACTTTTTTACCTTTTTGAATATCTCTCAATGTTCAGATATTGTTTTATCTGCAAATAGCTGTCCCCATCAACTCATTCCAAACAGTATCTTAGTAAAATTAACCTTTCCTTATTTTTGCACTTTCCCAGTACATCTTTATAATTTACCATAATTATTTTAAATCCAACTGAGTTACAGTCATTAACTCCAAAATGCTTCCTTACTTCCACATGCCTGACCCCATTTCCAAATATTATATTCAAAACTGCCCCTTCTCATGTTGGGCTTTCTATGAACTGGTTAAAGAATGTTTTCCTGGATCTAATTAAAAATTTTGTTCCCTCCCTATGTTGCCTATTAAAACTATCTCGAAAGTATTTGATTAGTTAAAATCCCCAACTGCTACTACCTATTACTCTGACATTTCTCCCAAGCTTAGAGTCATAGAGATGTACAGCATGAAAACAGGCTCGAAGGGCAGAATGGCCTACTCCTGAACCTATTGTCTATTGTCTATTTTTGGTCCAACTTGCCTATGTCGACCAGATATCCCAACCCAATCTAGTCCCACCTGCCAGCACCATGCCCACATCCCTCTAAACCCTTCCTATTCATATACCCATCCAGGTGCCTTTTAAATGTTGCAATTGTACTAGCCTCCACCACATCCTCTGGCAGCTCATTCCATACACGTACCACCCTCTGTGTAAAAATGTTACTCCTTAGGTCTCTTTTATATCTTTCCCCTCTCACCCTAAACATATCCCTTTAGTTCTGGACTCCTCCACCCCAGAGAAAATATCTTGTCTATTTACCCTATCTATGCCCCTCATGATTTTATAAATCTCCATAAGGTCACCCCTCAGCCTCTGACGCTCCAGGGAAAACAGCTCCAGCTCATCAATCTATCCCTATAGCTCAAATCCTCCAACCCTCGCAACATCCTTGTAAATCTTTTCTGAGCCCTTTCAAGTTTCACAACATCCTTCTGATATAAAGGAGACCAGAATTGCATGCAATATTCCAAAAGTGGCCTAACCAATGTCCTGTACAGCCACAACATGACCTCCCAACTCCTGTACTCAATACTCTGACCAATAATGGAAAGCATACCAAATGCCTTCTTCACTATCCTACCAATCTGCAACTCCATGTTCAATGAGCTATCAAACTGCACTTCAATATCTCTTTGTTCACTTGATTTCATTTTTGATCTGCTATCTCTCCCTAACTGGGGGCTTATAATACACACCCACAATACTGCAAGTCCCCCTTCCCCTTCTTCTATTCCTCTTGCTATCTCTTCTGAATACCTTATAACCAAGAATATTGAGCTGCCAATCCTGCCTACCTTTCAGCCAAATCTTGATCATAGCAATTTCTCATGCTTCCATGTGCCCAAATCTGCTTTCAACTCAGCTATCGTATTTCTCAGAGTCATTGCATTATAATATCTTACATTTAGCCAAAGTCACTTCTTTCTTATATAGTAACGGCCCCAATCTTCTGATGAGCAGAGAGTTATTATTCCAAAGTGGAGAGGAGTTGTGCATGGGTGCCTGCAGAATTCCTTTGCACACTCCAAAGGATTTACTTGGAAAAATGAGGATTCCATTCGGCAATTCCTCTAAACCTGGAACTGTCTGAAAAGATTCCTTCCTGGTAACCTAATTACATAATACCCTATGTCCTAGTACCCTCCCACCTAAAAAGCTACGAGAGAAATGTCACAATGGAAGTACACCTCCACATTTCTGAGGGATTCCTGATAGGAATTGCCTGTCAGAAATGTGAAGTTCTTTCCTTTCATTAAAAAAAAGGTGGAACAGCAATCTGCATGAGATCCTCTGTTTGCTCTGTCTTCCAGACTAAACTGACTGGCAATTTAACCCATAGTCCCATTTCAGCTTCTCTCCTCTTTGAAGTACTTGTTGGTATACCAGTCCCCTGCAATGTTGTTTGAAGCCACCCCAATAGCACTAGCAAAACTGCGCACAGGTATGTTTCCTATCCAGATGAAACTCATCTAACTTGTTCATTTTCTCTCTCTCCCAGAAAAATTGCAATGCATCAGGAATCTAAAAATATCCTTTCTGCACTATCTCGCAAACTATCTGAACTAGCCTTCTTTTCCTATACATATTATTATGTGGCACTGTGAGTAATCCAGATATGACTACTTTTGAAGTCCTGTTTTTCAATTTCCTACCAAATGCCTTAAAATATGATGGCAAAACTTAATTTCTCTTTCTTCCTATGTAATTGATCCCAACATAGATCACGCCCTCTAGACTGTTCACTGCTGACTGAGCCTAACTTGGAAATCTTTAAGTATCTCTGGAGTATCCTTTCCAGGAATTTTGTTCCGAATGGAAACTGGAATAAGCAACATTCTGAGACATGCAAGTAAATCATTTATAATTGTGAAATGCATTCAGAGATCAAAGTGTATATTCTCAGCCAATTCACTTTCTAGTCTGGCCGTATTTCAACAAAATACCAGCAACAGTATCACATTCTCAGTCAGACTTTTGCTCTTATCTATTTGTTTCTTACCTATTTTGACTTAGTGGCCACTGGTTCTTTTCAGATATTTCTTCTGCCATCATAGCTAATCTCAAATGATTCCTTCTTCTTCCAGGGTTCCAGCTCAAGGCTGGGAAGCCCCACAAAATGCTCCCTGGTTGCCTCTGGATTGTTCAATAACTCATTGTTCCAGGGTCAGTTCTTCTTTGACTGGTTTGCCTTTCTAAAAGCTTGCCATAACCTTGTCTCTCTTGACCTGTTCCCTGGGCATTGCATGTAGTTGAACCTCCTGCTGCAGATGGAAATATGTAATTGAAGTGAATCATCAGCCATAATCTAGAATGATGTGGAGATGCTGGTGTTGGACTGGGGTGGGCAAAATTAAAAATCACACAACACCAGGTTATACTCCAACAGGTTTATTTAAAAATACACGTTTTTGGAGTGCTGTTCCTTTGTCAGGTAGCTATAATCTGGTGTTGTGTGATTTTTAACATTATCAAAAATGATAGAGTAGGTTGAAGGTATTAATTGGCCAACTCCTGTTTTTAGTTCTGATAAGATATAGGTGCATGCTAAATAGTGAGGTTTCTGGATTAAGAATTATAATATGTGTTCTATTATCTTTAATATTTTGTAGTTTAATCTCTGTAGGCTGAATTTTCTGTCATTTCACTCACATTAATGATCTGATAAGACAGTAATATACATTTTCATTGAGATTAAAATTAATGAACTACTTATTAGCATAAAAAATCTGCATCAAACTTGAGTTTGTTGAATCACTATGTCAAATTCTAAGTCACAGTGGCAACATTATAGGGTGGAACTTAATGCAGTCTCCAACGTGGACCTTTTCAAAACTATTACAATATGCAACAATATGTTTATCTCTGTTGATCATCATGAGAATTTTTATTTGTATGTATATATGTGGCAGGCGAAGATAGAATTGGCTCTACCATAATTGAATGAACCCATTGAAGTCTCTTCATTCATTAATATATCAAGATTGGTAAGTTAGTTGTGGTATCAGATGAATGCTATCAGGTATCGAACTGTCTGTAAGCAAGAATCAGTACTCTCAGTAGCCGATTGGGAAAAAGGGAAAGGTTTCATCCTGCAAAGGGAACAATTTCAGTGCTGTCAAGACCTTGATATATTTCAGTGATAGAAATGCACATAAAATTTTGCTGAGTCAGGATCCAGGTAACAAGGGGAAAATATCAAAGTGAAGATATGACAAGCACATGTGAAAAGATCAAAACTGAATTATGTGAGCCCTCAGATACACATACTCTGCTTCAATATTTAAAGCAGATCAAAGCATAATGTGCCAGGGTTTGCTGAATAGGTTGTAACAATTGAACCAACACACAATTAATGTATAAGTCAGAAACCAACTCATGGGGTAGAAAATCTAACACACACAATGCAAATTGATAAAATTGCTGGCTGATTTGCACAGCTCCATCATCAGCCCCACGCAATCAATAGCCCATCTAAACCTCCATGTGATTTACATGAAATGCTGCAATTGCGCTTTAATTGACCATTATATTCACTAGATGAAAGTGAAGACTGCAGATGCTGGAAATTAGAGTCAAGAATGTGGTGTTGGAAAAGCACAGCAAGTCAGGCAGCATCCGAGGAGCAGGAGAATTGGGCAAAACTTGCCTGAAACGCTAATTCTCCTGCCCCTCAGATACTGCCTGACCTGCTGTGCTTTTCCAGTACCACACTCTCGACTCATTATATTCATTACAAAGTGGTCTTGTAATTAACAGCAATAGAACAAAATTTTAACAAAATAACCAAAGAGTATCTTGTAACCAGGAAGTAATCAATTGAGAAGTTTTCATTTTCAAATTGCCACTTGTTTCAGGACATTATAAAAAACTCCATATTTTACTTTTTTTCTTACGTTTTCTTCCTTTCTCCATATTTTAAAATTTCTCTTTTTATTGCTGGTTTGACATTGAATTAATCTACATTTATTTGATCTCTTTTTAGTCCTCCTTTCTCAATTCTTTCATCTCATTGGTTAAGATACACTTATCTTTTTATTGATGAAAATCCGACAAGCTCTTTCACCCTCACTGCATTATGATCAACTCAAACTTCTAACAGCTTTGTGGCCAAAATACAATAAAAGCTAGACATACATGAAGAAATTTAATTAGTGAGCATCCGCTCCAGCAAAATCTGGCGCATCATGAAGTCATCATATGCTAAGTAATCATCTCATAGTTCAACAATTGGATGGTGGCAATGGCACAATATCAGTAGCTATTTGCAATTTGTTTAATGGTGCACAATTATTAACTCACACACAGTGCTGTGTTAAAACACACCCTTTAATTTCTTCAAGCTAAGTTATATCTTACTATGCTGTCTTCAAATGTAATTTTAATTTTTGAATTTAAATATGATCTTTTAGAGTTTTGTACTTTGAAAAACTTTGACTATTTTCAATCATTAACTGATACTTTGAAGATTTGATAAATTAGGTAAGACTGCAGAGAGTCAAGATTAGAGTGGTGCTGGAAAAACACAGCCGGTCAGACAGCATCTGAGAAGCAGGAAAATTGACGTTTTGGGCAAAAGCCCTTCATCTGGAAACATGATTCCTGATTCAGGGCTTTTGCCCGAAACATCGATTTTGCTGTTCCTCGGATGTTGCCTGACCTGCTGTGCTTTTCCAGCACCACTCTAATCTTGACTCTAATCTTGACTCTAATCTCCAGCATCTACAGTACCCACTTTCACCGAGACGGCAGAGAGTATAAAAATGCAGCTTTGGGGTCTTATGGTGCAATGGTATTGTTCCTCTCGTTGAGGTAGAACATAAAGGGTAAACTTCCATTTGTCTTGGATGTGCATCGTTACATACATAATCAGGTTGAATAAAAAAATATATAAAACCGCAGTGTCTCAAACACCAAGGAATAATGTTTCTGCATTTTTGTGGGAAATCTGTTTTACATTTACTAAAAAGTTATATTCAAACAATATAATAATAACAGCACTAAAAATCCTTGCAACTTTTTTTTTAGAAAACTGAGTATCAGAAATCAAAAAATGAGATACAAAGTTCCATAGAAACAAAGCAAATGCGACTGAACGGTAGTGTCTTGAGCACATTCTGATTTTAACACAGGATGTTGTCACTGGTAGAGTCTCCAGCATGGTGTTTACTGATTAAATTAGTGGTTCTGCCACTGAAAACTGAAACAAGGAAACACCGATCCTCCATGGTGCTGTTTATATCTTGTGAAGGTGTGGAGAACTTTCCCCACTGGTCAAATCTCCTGCTAGCTGATGTCTGGCATGTTCAAAAATAGCAAATTGCAGAAAGATCCAGGGAGAATATCAGAACAGAAAGTACTATTTTGCAGGAGTGTAGGAAGCTAAGGTTTGTGACAATAGACAGATCTTTACCATCCCCTGTGGGCAAGTTTGAAGACAGGGAGTTGCCTATAAAATGCAGCACATGGCCTGTCTGCAAATTGGCTGCAGACTCCCCTATGTTTGTTAGGAATGGCAGAGGAATTGGGTAGCTCTCCTATCCTTGGCTTGCACAGACACCCTCATGGTCAATCATTTGCCACTTAGTGCCTCAATCCAACTTGGCCATTGTTTTAGCAATGGCAGAGGATGAACATACCACGTAGGCAGATCAGCAGTTTTTACTGGATGAGTTGGTGCCACTTGCAGAATGGAGGAATTGGGCAGCGGGTGGAGGGGTGACAAAAAGCAGACCTCCTGTTGGATTCTTTATAGCTATTGGAAACCATTTTTCCCTTCAAGTTATACCCTTTAATACCCTGGCATTCCATGCCATTCCCCAACCCTCCCCCACCCCCATTGCTGGGTTCTATCAGCCAAGGCCCTGCTGACACCCCTGACTTACCTGCAGTCTGTATTCCATTTGTTTCTCTACCTTGGTGGCTGCCTGCTATAGTCCCCGCTGTGGTCACCAAGTGAACAGAGTATTAGTGGGATTATAGAGCTAACATCCAATTAGAGTGGTGGATGAGGTCTACGGCACAGCTACCTCTCCAGATAATTGCCCTTATCCAATTAACTAAGCCAAGACTTCAGTGGCTTTGGGTTAGTCATTTCCAGAGAGGACACATTCCTTCTCCACTTGGCAGGTAACAGGCTGGAAGCACAGTGAGGGAAAGAGAGAGCGAGATAGATAGAGAAAGAGAGAGAGAGAGAGACAGAGAGACAGAGACAGAGACAGAGTGTGTGTGTGTGCGTGTGTAGACACATTAACTGACATATGTTTGTGATGGTCCTTATTTTCCTGAATCTGGTATAAAATATGAACTGACAGACACATTTGCAATGTAGACAGAATTTTCTCACTCTCACTTGTTTTGTCAAGTGAGCTCCATTGTACGCCTGTCTTGGCACTGCTGGTATCTTCTGGCATTCAAGCTATCAGTGCCATTTTTGAAGGCCAGCTGCATATCACTTTAGATGCTGCAACCCTGGAACTGGTCATCCCACTGTGGTCTTTGACCATTATTACCAAAGAGCAAAGAGACCTGGAAGTGCTTCTGGATGTTGAGTGACTGGATTGTTGTCACTTTTCATATGGCCATATGAAAGGACATAAGGCCATATGACCAAACCATTCTGGACACAGATTACAGCCTGGATCAGTGCTGTATCATGATGAAGCATGACACCCAGCTGTGCAGGACAAAATTCAATGATCTTCTGATATTTCACCCTCAGAGGTTCACCATAACTGATTCTGCCACTGCAAGCTCAACTCACCAAGGTTCATGAACTATAATTCTCACTATCTATGTGAATCATGTCTATATAATGGTTCTCAGCCAGCTCATCCTCCCAAACTACAAAACTTTCCTGCACTCTGAGTTACCTTCTTTCATGCACCTCTGAAACTCTCCTACCCATGCATTACCGCTAATTGCTCTTTTTTTGATTTCAATCATACTCATTCGATCCCTTTGTTTTATTACAGGAGAGATTGGTCCAATTTGAGGCTGATATGCCCACCCCACCCTGACTAAAATGTCTGTAATCCCCAGACCAGATGCACGTGACCTTGGGACTGACATAAACACAATAGCTGGATGATATGAACATTTCTTTCAAGATTCTGGCAGGACCAAGTGCTTGACTGACCATGGCCAACCCACTGGGATGGAATCAGACAAGCCTCTTTACAAACTGTGAATGTAACCATTATGAGAGCAAGTTATTGCAGATGCTGGAATCTGTACTGTAAACAAAACTTGCTGGAAGAACTATGGAGAAAGAGCAAGCTAAAGTTTTGAGTTTAGTTGAGGGCTCTCATGAAGAGTCAGCTGGACTCAAATTGTTGGCTTACTCTCCTGTTATGGATGCTGTCTGACTTTCTGTGATTTCCAGCATGTTTTGTTTTCAGTTCTGACTGCAACCACTGATTGACTGGCTGCAGTTGCCCATGATGGACTGCTCCCATTTGACTTTCTCAAATTGCAACTTGTTTGAAGCATATGAAGTGTCCTTGCCACTTGAACTGCTGTACATGCTGCTGGTGTGACATTGACATTTCAAAGAATCATGCAATTTCCTCTTATGCACTCTGTCCAGCACATCCCTAGATTTTGAAAACTTCTATCAAATCTCTTAACCTTTGCCTCCATAAGGAAAACAGTTCCAACTTATTCAACCGTTCTTCAAAATTGAAGTGTTTTTTTTTCTCCCCTGGAACCATTCTTTTAAACCTATCCTGTACTGTGTCTCATGACACATCCTTCTCATAGTGTGGCACCTAGAACTGTAAACAATATTCTGTCTGAGGCCAAATCAGTGTGTTATATCCATTCATGCTCTTGTACTCCAGACTCCTATTCATGAAGCTTGGAATACAGCATGCTTTGTTCTCAGTTCTCTCTACGTGTCCTGCCATCCTTAAAGACTTACAGGCATACACACCCAGGTCTGTGTACTCTGCACACCGTTTATATTATACTGTCTCCTCACATGCTTTGTACTTTCATGCTTCACCTCATAATTCTCTGCATTGAACGTCATCTGCCTCCTATCCACATATTCCACCGACATGCATCATATGTGTCTCTGAATTACAAAATAGAGTGTTAAGGGACTAAATGGTGTGGGTGTTGGGTTTGACAGTAGGCATGATGATATGGTCAGATTGGTAGTTGGCCTTGCTGACTTGCATGAATGAAGGTCATCGAATCCCTACAGTGTAGAAGCAATCCATTCAGCCCATTGACCCTCTGAAGGTCACCCCACCTAGACCCATCCCCCTAGCCTACACCTCCTATGGTTAATCCTCCTAACCAACATAGTCCTAGACACTATGAGCAATTTAGCATGGCCAATCCACCTAACCTGCACATCTTTGGACTGTGGAAGAACACAGGGGAGAATGTGCAAACTCCATACAGACAGTCACCCAAGGATGGAATCAAATCCCAGTCCCTGGTACTTTGAGGCAGCAGTATAAACCACTGAGCCACCATGCCACCTGGTTGGGGAAAGTTGGTAACAATGGAAGGCTCGGGAATGAAGGCTAAGGTAAGCATTTAACATGCTTCAATCAGCTCTGATTTACATGTCAGGAATTTGCAATATCCAGTTTCTTGGTGATGAAATGGAGAATTAGAAGTCACATGAAAATAAGGTGAGAAGGTAAAATGCATAGAAATAAAGTAGCCACTGCTCAATGCCTGAAGTGGCCATTTAGGATTTGAGGGAAAATCACTGAACTTTTCTTGAAGTTGAGACTCAGCATTTTCTTCCATTATTTTTGTATTTTCCCAGCATTCTTGATCTTATTTCCAACATATGAAGGAGGCAAGATTTCCGCAAAGAATGTTTAAAAAGCAGTGCTGCATCAACTAGTTGTACTCCCCCTTGTTATATCATGCATACCGGTGATAGTACACACATTGGGCTTCAATTATGTCTTGCCTTGTTACCAAATGTACATGACAATCTTCAGTTATTTCTTAATTCAAAATCATTTTTGCTAAGTTTTAATATCAGTCATGCTATATTATTGGAATATTGCTATTTGTATAGAAATCAGACAGCAATTACAGTCATAGAGTCATAGAGATTTACAGCAAAGAAACAAACCTTTGGTCCAACTTTTCCATGCCGACCAGATATCCCAACCCTATTTAGTCCCACTTACAAGCACTCAGCCCACATCCCTCTAAGCTCTTCCTATTCATATATACATCTAGATGCCTTTTAAATGTTGTAATTGTACCAGCCTCCACCACTTCCTCTGGCAATTCATTTCATACATGCACCACCCTCTGCATGAAACGTTGCCCCTTAGGTCTCTTTTATATCTTTCCCCTCTCATCGTAAACATTTGCCCTCTAGTTCTGGACTTCCCTACCCCAGAGAAAAGACTTTGTCTAATTTCTAGAATTACAATTAAATGGGGAAATAATAGAAGTTGCCATACCCTGCTTCTTCAGGAACTGCAGTATCTTGTTGTTTCACTCACTATTCAAATATAATGAATGATATGAATTGACTATAGGAATCTAAAGATAGAAGCTAAACTTAACAGTAAGAATGAGGATTTTTCCTATTCTACTGTGTATCATTTTGATGGTGTAATAAGTGTTAATTACTCAACCTATCCAGCCTAGAGAATTAACTTTTACAGTTGTGCAATCAAATTTCTTCAGTTTTTCAATTAATGTTGAATAACAAACTTTTTAACTGTCTTTTTCTGCCTGTTCTTTCGCTCTCTGAATTCAAGACTTTCTTTCCCTCCCCATTTTGGTCTTACTTCAATACTGATTTGAATAATTGCTGGACACTTCCTAGTTTTGAAACTCTCTGGTTCTTCAAAGACAGAATGTACATGTATTTGGAAAGGCAAGGACTGATTAGGGATAGTCAATATGGGTTTATGCATGGGAAATCATGTCTCACAAACTTGATTGAGTTTTTTGAAGAAGTAACAAAGAGGATTGATGAGGGCAGAGTGGTGGACATGATCTATATGGACTTCAGTAAAGCCGTTGACAAGGTTTCCCATGGGGGACTGGTTAGCAAGGTTAGATCTCATGGAATACAGGGAGAACTAGCCATTTGGATACAGAACTGGCTCAAAGGTAGAGGGTGGTGGTGGAGGGTTGTTTTTCAGACTGGAGGCCTGTGACCAGTGGAGTGCCACAAGGATCAGTGGTGGGTCCACCACTTTTTGTCATTTATATAAATGATTTGGATGCGAGCATGAGGCATAGTTAGTAAGTTTGCTGATGACACAATTGGAGGTGTAGTGGACAACAAAGAAGGTTACCTCATATTACAACAGGATCTTGATCAGATGGGCCAATGGGCTGAGAAGCAGCAGATGGAGTTTAATGCAGATAAATGCGAGGTGCTGCATTTTGGGAAAGCAAATCTTAGCAGGACTTATACACTTAATGGTAAGGTCCTAGGGAGTGCTGCTGAACAAAGAGACCTTGGGGTGCAGGCTCATAGCTCCTTGAAAGTGAAGTCGCAGGTAGATAGGATAGTGAAGAAGGCGTTTGATATGCTTTCCTTTATTGGTCAGAGTATTGAGTACAGAACCGAAAGGTCATGTTGTGGCTATACAGGACATTGGTTAGGCCACTGTTGGAATATTGCTTGCAATTCTGGTCTTCTTCCTATCAGAAAGATGTTGTGAAACTTGAAAGAGTTCAGAAAAGATTTACAAGGATGTTGCCAGGGTTGGAGGATTTGAGCTATAGGGAGAGGCTGAACAGGCTGGAGCTGTTTTCCCTGGAGTGTTGGAGGCTGAGGGGTGATGTTATAGAAATTGATAAAATCGTGAGGGGCATGAATAGGATAAATAGACAAAGTCTTTTCCTTGGGGTGAGGGAGTCCAGAACTAGAAGTCATAGGTTTAGGGTGAGAGGGGAAAGATATAAAAGAAACCTAAGGGTCAACTTTTTCACGCAGAGGGTCGTACATGTATGGAATGAGCTGCCAGAGGAAATGGTGGAGGCTGGTACAATTGCAACATTTAAGAGGCATTTGGATGGGTATATGAATAGGAAGGGTTTGGACGGATATGGGCCAGGTGCTGGCAGGTGGGACTAGATTGGGTTGGTTATCTGGTCTGCATGGATGAGTCGGACCGAAGGGTCTGCACATGTCTATGACTCTATGACTCTATGCGTATCCAACACAGCTGGTCAGGGGATATACGTTGCTTGTATATCGTGCTTCACACAGCTCCCAGATATTCAACAGATAACACAGCAATTTCTGGTACTGCAGTTACATTGGATGGAATTCTATGGTCACTGCAGTCAGTCCATTTACCACCTGAAGAGCGAATAACAATCCTGCTGAGGTCAATTGGGCCCCCTGACCCGAATCTGACCTTAATGTCAATCCAGAATTTACCTGCTACAGAAGATAGTGTACAGAGAGAAAAAACTGACCAAATTTGACATAGTCATAATATAATATTGGCATTTGATCTGACTGGAAAAAAAATATGGCCCACTTCAAGTAATTTGAAGTTTAGATAACTTATCATCTAAATGTAGGAATTTGTACAAAATTTCTTTGAAAGTGGAAGTAATATTACAGACTTTTTTTTAACAGACTTTGTTCAGGTTACAGTTGAAGTATTTCATGCACTTCTGTAAATCCAAAAGCAATTTTTAACCATCAAAACAATACAGCACTGATTCATGTAAATAATATCAATTTTTGTTTTAATCAAGAAAACTAAAGCTATTTAGTTTGAACATCTATAGTTCAGGAAAGATTTTCAAAGTTATGAATAATATTGACAAGGTAAATAAAATGTTATTTCATCAGTCAGTCACTACAGGAGAGCAGGGTCTATTTGAGCATTAGAAATGCATTGGAAGTAAAAAATAAGGAAGCTCGTAGACCATTTGGAAAACCATAATCTAATCAAGCAGAGGCAGCATGGATTCATGAGAGAGAAAATTGTTTCTGACTAATTTTATTAGAGTTTTTTTGAGTAAGTATCAACAACAGTGGATAATGGAGACAGTGTGGTCTGCAGATGCTGGAGATCAGAGCTGAGGGTGAGTTGCTGGAAAAGCACAGCAGGTCAGGCAGCATCTGAGGAGCAGGAGAATTGATGTTTCAGGCTGGAACCCTTCATCAGAATTGAGTGCATAATGGTCAACCAGTGGATAGGTTGTATTTGGGCTTCCAGAAAGCGTTTGTAGAGACACCTTGTTTTCTAGTAAAAGATAGGTAAATATAGCCTGACCAGCTGACAGGATATATTGATCAGTTGACAGTAATCTTTTTTAAATACAAGTCTGTTACACAGTGAGCGTGTGTTGCTGGAAAAGCACAGCAGGTCAGGCAGCATCTGAGAAGCAGGAGAATCGATGTTTTGGGCATAAGCAGTTCCTCAAGAAAGGCTTTTCAGATGAAGGGCTTATGCCCAAAATATCAATTTTCCTGCTCCTCAGATGCTGCCTGACCTGCTGTGCTTTTCCAGCATCACACTCTCGACTCTGATCTCCAGCATCTGCAGTCTTTACTTTCTCCTGTTACACAGTGAAATAGACAATAGGGACAAGAGTCAGAGGAAGATCCAATACAACTTTCTTGAACACTTTATCTTAAATTAAACTCTATCAAATGTTATCAGTTCCTTCACAGGATTCTTCAATAAACAGCCTTCAAATTCTATCAGTCTAAAACCTACACTTGCTATCTACTTCTGACACACACTTCTGAGGATTTGTTATACCCTGTCACAGGTGCCTACCACTGTATTTGAACTGTTGTCTGCAAGGATGGTAATAATGTTAAATAAAGCTGGGGTAGGTTGTTCTTTGATCTTTGAAGGTTAAGTGATGTTTCAGAATCTGTAGTTCATGATTGAGCTTCCCCTTTTGTCGAGGGCTGGTTCTGGTCAGTCTGATGATGCTCACCATGAGGTGAAAGTTGCTGGAAGTGTTGTGTAGCTCAGTTGCCAGACAGAAGTGCTCTCTCAAGATGCCTTTGAAAAAGTTGCAAAAGCAGAGTGAGCTGGGGCTCCAAGTTGCCCCTTTTATCCCTTTTTATTGTGCCCTTCTTGAAGATTCTGATGCTTGTGTCCAGTACTAGTATTGTGTGGGGGCAAGAAGATCCAATGAGGTGACAACTTTCCATATTTGGAGGTCACAGAACATGGTTTTGAACCTTCATCTATCAAGTGCTGTCCTTCTCACTCTATATCTCTAGCCTTCTACTGAGCTGAGTTCCACCAAGTCTGTGTAGCGTTTTCCTAACAAAGCAGGTCCATAGGAGGTGTAAACAACCGTTCGCTCTGAAACAGTGTGGCCATTCACATCTGGCCAGACAGTTCCAGGCCTGCTTGGTTTTGACAGAAAGTTGATTGTCCCAGGCCTGGTTGCATGATACTGTATATAACAGCTCTGCAGTTTGCAAATTGCAGAATCCGGCTAGGTTTAAACTTGGTTTCCATATTTGAGCTTTTCATCCATGCTCTTGAAAAAAATGTCAATATTTCTGTAACAATCCTGGAGGTCATCAATCACCTGTCTGAACTCTTACAAAAGATTAAGTCCACAGTCTTGCAGGCAGTATATTAGCATGGATAGAGGACTGGCTCATGGGCAGAAAACAACGAATGGGGATAAGGGGTTCTTTTTCAGGTTGTAGACCCGATACCAGGGCAGTTCCATAGCGATCAGTGCGAGGACTGCAACTATTTGCAATATATCAATGACTTGGAGGAAAGAGGTGAATGCATTGTAGCCAAATTTATAGGTAATACAAAAGTAGATGCAAAGTCAATGTGCAAGAGGGATACAAACAGTTTATGGAGAGATGTTGATAGGTTAAGAAAATGGGAGCATGGAAAAATGTAAAGTTATTGATTTTGGAAGAGAGAACAAAAGAACAGAGTTTGATATAAATGGAGAAAAACAGCAGGAAGTTGCTACACAAAGACGGTTGAGTGTACTCGTGCATAAAACACAGAAAGCTAGCATATGTGCATCAGGTAATCAAGAAGGTTAATGGAATATTGGCCCTTATTTCAAGAGAGTTGGAGTAGAACTGTAAGGAAGTCTAATTGCAACTGTACAAGGTATTGTTGAGCTAACATGTGGAGTCCAGTGAGCAGTTTTTATCCCCTTATTTAAGGAGGTATAATTTAATTGAAGACAGTTCAAAGAAGGCTCATTAGGAATGTTTCCTGGTATGGAGGGATTGTCTGATAAGCAAAGGTTAAACTCTTCTCAATCAAGTTTCGAGAATGAGAGATGATCTCATTCAGACATATGAGATTCTTAAGGGTAAATGCTGAGAGGATGTTTCCCCTCATGGGAGAGTTTAGGTTCAGAGGGCATAGGCTTAGAATATCAAGGCATCAATTGAAAACTTAGATGAAGAGCAATTTCTTCTCTCAGAGAGTTGAGAGAATTGTGTGTATTTGTATTTGTATCTTTGCATGTATTTAAGGCTGAGGTAGATAGATTCCCAACCAGTAGGGGTATCAAGGATTATGGGAAAATGGAGGAAGGTGGATATGAGGAATATTGGATGAGCCACAATCCTACTAAATCGAGCAGCAGACTTGAGAAACTGAACGGACTAATCCTGTTCCTAACGGTCTTTTGGAGTAATTAGATTAGATTCCCTACAGTGTGGAAACAGGCTCTCGGCCCAGTCAGTCCACACTGACCCTCCGAAGAGTAACCAACCCAGACCCATTTCCTTCTGACTAATGCACCTAACACTATGGGCAATTTAGCATGGCCAATTCACCTGACCTGCACCTCTTTGGACTGTGGGAGGAAACTGGAGCACCCGAAGGAAACCCATGCACATTTCGGGAGAATGTGCAAACTCCACACAGACAGTCACCTCAGGCTGGAATTGAACCTGGGACCCTGGTGCTGTGAGGCAGCAGTGCTAATCACTGAGCCACCATGGGGACAGTTTTAGAGTTAGCCTGGAATCAGTTTAATTCCTCTAATTTTTCTGACCATTAAGGTAAGTCAGAAGCCTTTGAAGTCTCTGACTGTAGCTCAGACCAGAAACATTTTCAGAATGTTCCAGCTGCTGGGTAATTACGAAGTTTCAACTTCTTAGTCAATTAGTCTGAAGTGAAGGGTTACTAATTCTGAGAGGTCCAGTTGTACATCTTTCAGGTTATGTCCAGTCTCTATCTAGAAATTAGAAGATCTGGGCCATTGAATTTTAACAATTTGTAACAGCAGTAACAATTAGCATTTATATTACACCTTTCATATAGCAAACAATCCCAAGCTACATTTCTAAGGAATCAGTAAACCAATCAGGAATGACATACATTTGCAAATGACCTGACCAAGGACTAACATTTTGACAATGTCTAAGATGAGAGGTCATGATAAAGCCTTAAGGCACATTTAGGGGTCTAAGCAGTAGCAGTCCAGAATGCAGTTTAGCTGCCAGTCCTGACTGACTGCATTAAAATAGTTGAAATTAAACCAAAGAACGTAGCTTGACAGCAGAAGATGGACCCAGCAGAAGGATGACAGAGAAGCATTGGAAGAGATAATAGATGATATTACAGAAGTCAAATGTTGATAAGAATATGCGGTAGCAGCATTTCAATATGACAGCGATATGTGATATGGTTGGTGACATTAACCAAAATGATTTCTGGATAGCAAAAAGCTAACAGTAAAGATTGTAAAAAAACAGAATAATTGTGAACTTGGGATGGAGTGTAGATGCACACTGATGAGGGGAAAATTGCTGTAATTGATTTCTATGGAAACATCATTATTTCATTTGAAAAAATGTCATTACAACATTATAAACAGAGAGTTGAATCTTATAATGGTCTGAACGATGTGGCCTACAGCAGGATTTGTGGCAGAATCAGAGAGAGAGTCTAGCTAGGCCATTTTTGACATCGGGAGTTGCCAATTAATAGGGATTATAACATGTTTAATGGTTTATTCACAGCACATAGGCCTCATTAATATTCAGCGTCCCATCTGACCAAATGTATCAATCAAGCTAGATGTGGAGAAACTTTGACTTGGAAACTAAATCAGATACCTGGCAATTCACTGCTGGCTCCAAAGGACCTCATATTAGACACTGAGCACTGAAATCTCAGGATACACTCCATGAGCACTGCTCCACAGATCCCACATCCACAAATGTTGGCACCTAGTGTCATGCACATTTTTAATTCACTTCTAGGGTGCTTCTACACCCAACACTGCATCTTGGATCACACTGTCAATATCATTGAAATACCGAAATAAGGACACTGTGCTCTTATGCAAGTGCATCTGGCTCCCACAATGGATGAGGCTGGATCTCTGGGCTCTTTGCTTGCTGTCCTAGCACTCAGTCTCTTTGAGCCTACTGGATGCTTGCAACATCCCAATGTTCCATTGCCTTGCCTTTGTGTGCTTTAAACCCTCAGCCAGAGCTACCATGCTGGTATGACTTCTGTCTTTTTAGTGTTGATACAAAGACAGCAAGCCTCAGTCAATCAAAGGAAATAGCCTTCGCTCAGGGTGTGTGGACAGAATAAGTCAAGGGCAGTCTCTGATAATCAGTCCAGGAGCATGGAAATAGTCAGTCAGCCATTGGATTGGTCAGAGTCAGGATGCTATCCATGTAAGAGGTGAAGAGCTAAATGTCAGACAGTCCACTGACCTTGTTGACTCTTTCTTGTTGACTGTTAGAGTCTCATTTGTTCCTGGACTGAGAAAAAGGTGGATACTAAGGGAGATGAATGTGGATAGCACACTTATTTCATTTGGTGGGAAGGTGCCTCAAGTGAGTGAGTAGGCAGCAGAAATAATTGCAGAGTTGGTGTTGGGATTTTGGGTGAATGAGAGTCAGTGATGGAAGATGTTGCATGTAATAATGAAAGTGGTAGAGCATGAGTCTTGGTGACAGGAGGATATAGTGGCAGTGATATAGTGAGTATGAGATATAGGAGAGAAGATGGTGGCCCTTTTGCTGGTGGTGTGGAGAATAATATTGACCTTCCAACTGTGCTTAGCATTCCTCCAATGTCTGAGACTACACTAATCTGTGTGCAAATTTAAACCAGGCAGGCATGGTCTCCAATGCTGGTCCGAGAGAATGGGAAAATCCTGCATCTATGACATCCTGTCCAAGAAGACCTCCAGGAACCTGCCCCCAAAGCAGTGTGGCAACTTCCCTCTGTGTACCACATCCCCAGAGAACACCTCAGGAAACATGCAAAGCAGCTTTGGACTGACAATGGTTATCCAGGTACATAATGGGCTTTTAAATACAGCATGGGTGATGGGTTGGTCAGCTATCTGGTGTGTTATTCTGGGAATGGCATGTAATAAGATGGGATACAATCAGACATGAGGGACATCATAGAGATGGGATGAGTAATTTGTGAGGCATGTTCGGTAAGACACAGTGAGAAAACTCGTTGGGTCTCACTGCGGGAATTTTCATAAAATCTAAGTGCAACTTGGTTTCAGCTAATATAAGATTCAGAATAATAATTCCTTCTTGGAATATTAATAAATCTCTTCATTTCCACATTATATATGCAACCATATGCTAAATAAATTCTGAATAAATGGCCTTGTATACTCAGAACATATATAGTTAAGTAAAACGAGTTTGTAATACATCTTGAAATGTGAATCCTCGCCTTACCGAATTAATTCCGTATTCTGATGCATGTGTTTCTTGCTCTGTATTACGACAACAATAATTAGCATTTATCTAGTACTGTTAATGCACTAAAACATCCAGAGGCACTTCAAAGTGATTAATCAAACACAGTTTGACAGCAAGTCACATTATAAGCTTATTAGGACAAGTGATGAAAAGCTTGATCAAAAGGTAGGTTTTCATTGAATCATAAAGGAGAAGATAGTGGCCGAAATAATGAGGAAAGGAATTTTACTGTTAAAGGAATAGACAGGTGAAATCACAGTGGTCAAGAATTGAGCAATCCGATCAAGCAAATCATTTTAGTCTGGAACTGGTTTTGCACTGAGGTCACAGAATGACAAAGTACTGGAGATTCAGAGGTTGTTAGGTAGTGAGGGTGACAAAGTAGCTGAAAATGTGTTGCTGGAAAAGCGCAGCAGGTCAGGCAGCATGCAAGGAGCAGGAAAATCGATGTTTCAGGCATGAGCCCTTCTTCAGCCCTTCTTTCCTGAAGAAGGGCTCATGCCCGAAACGTTGATTCTCCTGCTCCTTGGATGCTGCCTGACCTGCTGCGCTTTTCCAGCAACACATTTTCAGCTCTGATCTCCAGCATCTGCAGTCCTCACTTCTCCTAGGGTGACAAAGTAGTAGGCTATAAAAGAAAAGAGTGAGATTTCAAAAAGACAAGGATGTACAGCCAATATAAGGCCATGAATAATGAATGAACAGAAGTTGGTGTGAGTTAGAATATGGATATCAGAGTTTTGGATAAGGTCAGAATTACAGAAAAATGGGATGATGGCCAAATCAATATTGGTCTTATTGAACCTAGATGTAACAAAGAAGCCACTACGTGATTTTCAGTGGCAGATGAACTGGGGCATAGATGGAGTAGTAACAGGTGAAAATCTTGGTGCTGGGATAAATAAATTGTTGAGAGTACATCTCAGGATCAAATACGATGCCAAAATTGTGAACATTGTGGTTTAACCTCAGGTAGTGGCGAGAGAGGGAGGGAGTAGGGTGAGAGGGAACAGAGTTTGTGGAAGGATTTGAAGACAATAGCTTTACTTTTGCCAATGGATAATTGGAGATGATTTCTCCTTACCCAGCATTGGGTACTGGCTAGCTGTCACCAATTTTATTAATTATTAGTCCTTTTTGGGTCACTATTAAACATTTGCAAATGTATGAATATTTACCTCTGTCTATTGACCCTGATTTCTAGCATGATTGATTAAATAGTGAAAACATAGTGTCAATCTACTCCTCTAACTAGAATAAGGTTAATTGACCTTATCATAAAAAAGAAGTGGGGAGTGCATTACTAATTAGGAAGAATGGCACTGCTCATGATAAAGGGCACATCTAGTGAGGCTATATGCATCATAGAAACCCCTACAGTGCAGACAGAGGCCATTCAGCCCATTGAGTCTGCAACAACCGTCTGAAGAGCATCTCACTGAAATATAAAACCCCACTCTACTCTCCATAACTCTGCATGTAGTATGGCCAATCCACCTAACTTGCACATCTTTGGAGTGTGGGAGGAAACTCATGCAGATGCAGGAAGAATGTGCAAACTCCACAGCGACAGTTTCCTGAAGCTTGAATTGAACACAAGCCCCTGATGCCCAGAGGCAGCAATGCTAACCACTGTGCTACCATGCTACAGCATATGGGTAGCTCTCAGGCATGGGGTGGGGGTGGGGACCATAGGGTTGTAATGGTGGATGATTTTAACTTACCACATATTGATCGGGACTCGCGAAGAGCCAATGGCTTGGATGGGGAGGAATTTGTTAGTTGTGTCCAGGATGGATTTTTGAAACAATATTTAAATACTCCAACTAGGGAAGGGGTCATACTAGACCTGATAATGGGGAATGAGCCCAGCCAGGTGATTGAAGTTTCAGTGGGTGACCATTTCGGGAACAGCGACCATAATTCTGTAAGTTTCTTGATAAGGATAAGAATAGTCCTCGGATGAATGTATTAAGTTGAGGGAGGCTAACTACTAATATTAGGTGGGCTTTGGGGAATGTAGACTGGGGGCAACTGTTTGAGGGTAAATCCATATCTAGTATTTGGAAATCTTTGGAAGGCCGGCTGATTAGAGTTCACAACCAGCACATGAAAATGAAGTATAAGGATGGCAAGATTCTGGAAACTTGGATAATAAGTGAAATTGAGAGCTTATTCAAAAAGAAAAAGGAGACATACATAACGTTTAGGAAACCAAGGAGAGGCAGAGCCCTTGAAGGATACAAAGATAGCAAGAAAAAACTCAAACCGGACATTAGGGGAAATGGGGCCATGAGATGTCTTTGGCAAATGGGAGTAAGAAAAATCCCAAGGCTTTTTATACATGTATAGACAGCAATGGAAAGGGTAAGCCCACTCAAGGATCAAGAACGGAATTTAAGCATGGATAAAGAGGAAGTGGGTGAGGTCTTTAACAAATGGTATTCGCAGAGGAGAATGACATGGTGGATGGTGAGTCTCGGAAAGATATGTTGATATTCTAGGCAAAGTCAATATAAAAAAGAGGAGGTGTTGTGTATTTTGAAAATCGTTAAGGTAGACAATTTTCCAGCACCTGATGAAATCTAAGATTTATAATCAAATTACTCACATTTGGAAAAATATGGACTTACTAGCGATAGGCAGCAATGGCTTTGTACGGAGAGGTTATGTCTCAAAAGCTTGATAGAGTTTTTTGAGGAAGTGATAAAGATGATTGATGAGGTCAGGATGGTAGCTGTTGTCTATATGGACTTCAGCAAGGCCTTTTACAAGGTCTTCATGGCAGGCTAACACAAAAGGTGGTCACATTGGATCTGCGGTAAACTGGTAAGATGGATACAGAGGTACTGATAGGGATCAGTGTTGGGACCTTTTTGTTAGTAAGATGTATAAATGATTTGGAGGAGAATGTGGATAGCTTGATTCATGAGTTCTGGATGACAAAAACATTGGGGGAAGTTACAGAAGTGAGGTGGATTGCCAAAGGATACAGCAGGATAGAGAGGCTTGAGACTTATATGGAGAAATGGTAAATAGAACTTAATCTGAACAAATGTGAGATGATGCATTTTGGGAGAGCTAATGCAGGAAGAAAGTACACAATAAATGGCAGAATCCTTGGCAGCATTAAAATTAAGGGAAATTAAGGGAAATCCAATCCCACAGGCCCACAGTTCTCGGAAATTGGCATCATCTGTGGAAAAGGTGATCAAAAAGGTATATGGCATGTTTGCCTTCATTGGTTGGGATATAGAGTAATAACTTGGCAAGTCATAGTGCAGCTGTGTTGAACTTTACTCAGGCCACATTTGGAATATTGTGTGCAGTTCTGATTGCCACATTAGCAGAAGGATGTAGAGGGTTTGGAAAGGGTACAGAAATGTTTCACCAGGATGTTACCTGGTTTGAGGGTATTAGCCATGAGGAGAAATTTGACAAACTTGAGTTGTTTTCAGTTGAATGTTGATGAGTAAAGGGTGACCTGATAGATGTTTTCAAAATTATGAGAGGCATGGATAGAATGGATCATCAGAGTCTTTTACCAAGGGGACATAGGTTTAATGTAAATGGGGGAAAGTTTAAAGGAGATGTGAGAGGCAATAAAAATCTGGATTTAAGAATTTAATGATGACCATAAATTTATCTGTCGCTTGTTGGAAAAAAGTTATCTGGTTCACTATGATTTGTCCATTACGGAAGGAAATCTGCTATCCTTACCTAGTCTGTAAAGTTGTTGATTCTTAACTGCCACCTAGGCACTTAAGGATGGGCAATAAATGCTGGCCTAGCCAGTGACACCCTCAACCCATGAATGGGAAAAAAGGTTTTTACACTAATGGTAGTAGGTGCCTGGAATGTAGTACCAGAGGAAGTGGTGGAGGCTGGTACAGTTACAACATTTAAAAGACATATGGATGGGTACATGAATAGGAAGATTTTAGAGGGGTATGGGAAAAATGCTGGCAAATGGGTTTGGATTAATTTAGGATATTTAGTTAGTATAAACAAGTTGAACCGAAAGGTCTATTTCAGTGCTGTATAACTCAATGACTCTATTTCTGGAGTACTCCATCTGTGCGTGCAAAATAGCAGAAAAGACACACTGACATTGAAGAGGAAATAGTTCAGATTCACTAAGAAAAATAGGATATAAGGGATCAATCTATGATGTCAAATTACGTAAACTTGTTAAAATGTTAAAGGATGCAAGAATATCAATATTGAGAAGCTATTTTATTTTTTGACAGTCTATTTAGAAATGAAATCAGGATACACTTGTCACACAAGTGGGATTGAAATTGAAGAACTGGCCCAAAAGGCTGTGGAATTTAGGTCAATTAAACCTTTCACAACTAAAAAAGATCGATATTTATCTGCTTAAGCTATGAGGAGATATAAAGTAAAGGCTGGTTCATAGAATTAAACTACATATTGCCGCAAGCTAATTGAGTGGCAGAGTAGGGTCAAAGGGTTGAATGGCCTACTCCTTTTCCTATTTTCCTGCATTTCCAATAAACTTTCGCTGCAGTGAATTTTAAATGTATTCACAAAGATTTCTTTGGGTCATGAGGTCTAGCAATTGAAATAGGTTCCATTGAATAGATTAATGATTTCACAAAACACATGCAGATTTACTTCTCATGGATGACTCTGCATTTGCAATATCCTCAGAAACAGCATCTGGTCAATGTGTCTCCTTATGCATTTATCAATAATTCTGAGATTTGTTCTCTACAGTTTACATTCATTTTGTAGCAACCAGCTCCCGTTTAATCCATCTGCAAGCAATATTAAATTGGTTTTGGCAGTTTTCTCTATCCTCTTTTATTTTGGCCACAGCATTAATTCTGACAGTCGTTCTCCCCAGGCCAACTTGTTCTGTGCTGAAGTGAGAATCTGATGTATATTCCCTCAAAGCTTTGCAACACATCTTTGCAGAATGTCTTCAATCAGAGATGGACTTCACAATACTTAAAACATATTTTTAACCAGCTACAAGAGATAGTGTGTCAATTCCTACAATGCCATCAGCATCATTTGCATCTCATCCTCTAATAATTTACATATCCCTTTTCCTTGGCTTTGGGAAATTACACCAGCACAGTATGTGTCAGCTCAGAAGTGAAAACTAGTACTTTGTGCCATTATGTACTCTCTTGTGATATCGCTGAGCTTGTATAAAGATTTATTGCCAATGCCAGAAAGGAGGAAAATAAACTAAATACACAGCAAACAGATTTAATCTGAGGATTGAGTGCCTGGATGCATTCTGACATTCAGCAAATTTATCTAAATTTGGAGAACAGGAGCTATATTTTCATCTGTTCAAATAAAATAGTGGAACTGTCTAGTTTACTGTACAATTTAAGATGCGCTGGGGAATTGTTTAAATTCATGTTTTGGAAAAGTGTGATTCCTGAGAATGTTATTTCATTAACAGTGATGAAACAAGTAACAGCTAGTCATGATACACTGGTAATGATCCTTTACTGCTTCTCAAGGCAGCTAATGAGCCTCTCAGCAAGCATGCACTACGGATATATAAAGTTTCTGGAGAATTATCTTGCAAAAATACAATTAGGTTTCATAGTTCAGTACATGTTTTAAATGCATTGAAAGTCACTTCATAAAATGGGGCTAGAGATCCAAGTCAGTTTAGCATGTGCCCAACCAGCTTCAGTTTTTTTTAAATGAACTTCCCTCCTTCATAAGGTCAGAAATAGTGTTGTTCACTGATGATTGTACAATGTTCATCAATATTCATGACTCCTTAAATACTGATGGTGCTGTGTTCAGGTGTGGCAAGATGTGGGAAATAGATGTGAGCTGACAAGTGGCAAGTAAAATTTGAGTCATGTAAGTGCCAGACAATGACTATCTCCAATAAGAGAGTGTCTAACCATCCAACCTTGACATTAAATTGCATGAATGCTGATGAAACTCCCCTAACAATTGCCTGTGGAGTTAGTATAGTCCAGAAATTGAACTAGACCAGCCATATTAATACTATGGCTACAAAAGAAACACAGAAACTAGGAAATCTGTGGAAAATACTTAACCTGCTGTTTCCCAATGCCTGTCCACCAGTTACAGGACACAAGTTAGGAATGTGTTTGACTACTTTCAACTCATCTGGATGATTGCAGCTCCAGTAACACTCAAGAATCTCAGTACCATCCATGATAAAGCTGTTGTACTACATTGGCATCACATCTACAATCTTCAAGATTCACATCATTCAGCACTGGCACTTAATAGCAAAAGTGTGCACCATCTATGTTAACTCACTAAGGCTCTTTCAACAACACTTTCCAAAACCATGATCCATACCAGCTAGAAGGACAAGAGCAGCAGATCCATGGGAATCCACCGCCTGCATGTTCTCCTCCAAGACACAGTGTTCTGATTTACAATTAAATGACAGTTTCTTCTGTGTCACTGGGTCAAAAAGCTGGTACTCTCTTGCTGACAACATTGTGGGTTGTTGAACAAAGTATGTATTGATAATCTCGACATGGAAGTCAGAATGGATTCCTGACAACTTTGGCTCACTGCTGGCTGCAAAGAGCCTCCATGTTGCTCAACATCACGGGACATGATCCATCGGCAGCAGCCTCATACACACCTTGTCCACAGACACTGGCATCTAGCATTTGCCAATTTGTCACAATTCTTAGAAGACTTTCCAATTACTCTTGCATACCTCTCAGGATTCTCTTGTCTGCCCTGCAGGATACACAAGCAATTAGCATTGAAAGGCAACTGCATGGCCTCTTTGCACACACAGATAGGCACCCAGCTCACAGTTTGGAGCAGGCTGCACCTCAAGACTGCTCACTGGCTTTCTTATCACTTTCTCAACATCATCTTGCTCACAACATGGCAGTCTTGCCTCACTGTGCCAAATTGATACAAGCAGGTTGCTTGCTTGTTAGTTAGCAGTCCTCAGTTAAAGGGGTGTACATCTTGCAGTACAGCCATGTGCAAAGTCAATGTGACACCTGCACTATGTGTGGAAAACACACTGCACATATAACAAGCAAGCAAGCAAGCAAGGAAGCAGTTGTATCTCAAGTTTTCAGGAGTTGACATCACCAGAAAGTCTTTGGAGGCAATCATTAGCCAAGAGCTTCTGGTGCAGTAAGTCAAAGGCACTAATACCAATACCAATATGGGGATTATCACAGTCAGCGGTCCAGCTGGCTGCTCTCAGTCAGGGTGCCTGAGTCTTTGCAGTCAGGAACCTGGGCACTACACCTTCGGAATTGTCCGGTTAGGACACTCAAGGAGGTGAGCTATAATCAGTCTGTCAGGTCAATCTAAAAAAAAAACTAGAGGAAAAGGGATTGGGAACCAGGGGGTTTGAGGGTATTGTCATGGGAAGGAGACTCAGGAAGCTAGTCATCAGGATTGGGGACAGAAACTAAGGTGGAAGGGGAGATGACAATTGGTGGGAGGGCAGGGTGTGGACATTAATTGCAAGTGGAGGGGAATGATGAAGTATGGATGGGAATGGGGTAATATAGGAGTAAGATTCATTGACACGCAGAACCAGCCAGATGTCCGGGGGATTAGTGTATGACTACCCTGGCACAGTCACATCAAATGCCAGAGGCGAGGAATGGGAAGGAAAGTAAGAGAAAGTGGGTTGAAGGATGGGTTTGGTAGGGACCAGGGCAGGTGGAAGACCTATGAAGTTCATGATAAGTGCTATTAGGAAGGCAACCTGGATGTTTGGGGCTCACTGACATTTACAGGCGGAGGCTGAAAGCCAGTGGACAATGAACACTCATCATGCTGGAGATCCAAAGTACACAATGGCAAAGAAAATGGCTGTGACCACACCCACAGTGGGTGGAGTAAATACCTCAACCATTGAGGGAGGAAGCTGCAGATCCACTGATGTGAGGCACTTTGAACGGAAACAACAGTACACACAGACCTATCCACTGTCCAGGGCATAGACCTGCAGTGTCCATAATCCCTGGTGATCCTGAGGCCTCAGCTCCCTGAGATTGGTCCAACTTCCTGCCCCAGACATTGCTGACAACTTCATTTAAACTTAACACTGTTGTGCAAAAGCCCAGAGAAAGAAAACGGATGTTTTAACATGAGTGGCAATGATGTCAGGATAACCTAGAGCTTTATGTATGATGTGTTCATCTTGATTTTACATGTGGCACAAGGCACTCAACAAAGACTTTGATCCATGGTACAACATGAATGGACATGGAAGAAGGTGTTGTGCTGGCACACAGTTACAGAGTCAACTCAACAAAATTAGAACAAAAGCAATCAAATTTATACAAACCTGGCACTTCATATACATATAAAACCCTCCAAAAACCTTCATGTAACTCACACTTGGCCAAAAAAAACATACATTTTCAATTCTTTCTAGCCGTTTAGTAGGCATTTACAATTCATGCTGTAAAGACCATATCTCTTACCTTTTCACTCCTGAGTTTGATTATAACACAGTTCAATTTTTTTACAGCGTGATGGTTTAATTCACAATATGCTTGACCTTGTGTAAAGCTCTTTGAAAACAAAACATCAAACAGATCTCTTGAGTTAACAAAGATAAGGTGTAAGTTTCATTGCAAGTTCACTCAACTAAAGCATGCTGCTTATCAAAAAAGTAAAACCTGTCATGAATTCCACAAACTACGCACACTAGCATGCAACAAAAAAAAATGCTTTTAGAGTGGGGAAGATGGAATATCAAGAAATTAAAGTCCAAAAGTGCAAAGAATTATACAATGCCCATTTGTTTTAGTGGCTGTAAGGTCCAGTGGCATTGTTACCTAAATAAACTGAAGCACAATGCCTTTCAGACTTTGATTTCTCGTGTGTGTGTGTGTGTGTATATGTGTGTATATGTGTATGTGTGTATATGTGTGTATATGTGTGTGTGTGTGTGTGTGTGTATATGTGTGTGTATGTGTGTGTGTGTATGTGTGTGTATGTGTGTGTGTGTATGTGTGTGTGTGTGTGTATGTGTGTGTGTATGTGTGTGTGTATGGGTGTGTGTGTGTGTGTGTGTATGGTGAACTCCATTTCAAAATCTCACATGCTTCGCTACTCATGGGAAATACTGTACTAGCGTATGACATTACATGTAAATGTCATGATGTCTTGTGTTTTGAAATCATGCACATGAGCATACATGCATAGTTGCCCTCAGTTGCGAATGTCAACAAACACTGTCTTTCTACCAAAAAAATCTCAAGTATTAAAACAAGCCTTTGTAATTAAAGGTTAATATCTTGTCTATTTTGTCATTGCACATTAACTATGGCAGTAAAAATGACCACCTCTATGTCTTTTTTGGTCACTATATCTTTCCAGATGATCTTGGGTGATCTTTGATAACCGGCTTTCTGATTTAAATAATAATGTATAAAGATAGTGACTGATGTACCACTCAGCTGGGCTTCTCAATCTCTTACTTATCAAATGGAACCTGCAATGGAGCTAGGCTCTAATTCTACAGAATAGTCAGTTTGTGACAGGTGCAGGGAACGATTGTTGTTACACAGGTAGCTTTGAACTTCTACAACATAGAAATAGTTTGTAATGCCAATCACTTTATCCGCAAGCTTATAATAATAGTATCCTTATAATATAAAATAGTGTAATCTTGACGCTGATTATCTATCATAATACATCAGTGAGTCTGAACTGGGCAAAAGGAAATTTGACTGATGATCAAATATACAGCCTGAAGTTAATGATTTTCACCTGTGACCTACAGAGACGGGGGGATATTACAACTAGGATACATATTAAACATGAAGTACTTAGTAGAACACACCATTGATATATAAAAAAATTCATTTCAAGGACTAGAGAATGTTAGTACAACCCTCCAATACCAGCCCAGCAACTGCACCAAGAACTACTGCTAGCTGCATGTACCATATAATTACACAGAAGAGTTTATTACTACTTGAGCAGAAACAATGAAGGAGGTGATGCATCATTGCAACATGAGGACTAAGTTACTCAGGACAGAATGGTGACAGAGAACACACCAATTAGTATGTGGCCAGAGAAAGGAGGCTGCAACTTATTTCAAATAAGAAGAGAAGAATTAAAAGTTATTTCACTCATTGTTCTTCATTTGATTTGATTTGTTTCAATTTTCATGTGTATTTTACAGTAAGAATACAACAAAATACAGTGAAAAGCTGTCATTTGTCACCGTGAAGTGGCACCAGGAAGGATAGCTTGAAGAGAGTCTATCAGTCCTGAGCCAGCTCATCACCGTCAATGACGCCCCCCTCAACAGGCATTCCCAACTGTGACATCAATTTCCGAAAGCTTATCTCAGTTCTCAATAAAAGAAGCCTCATTCTCGCTATTAAACATTATCTTTATAGGATGAAAATCATACTGCTAAAGGAGTCCAATCGACAATTACATTTCGGGTTCCTGCATCTGTTCCATGATTGTTATACGTATAAATGCAGTTTCAGTATATTTCTCTTGGTTAAAGTCACCAAAATCTCCTCACGGCATGTGATAAGAATGTGCACAGAAACAAACAGTTACAAGGTGTATATTGGCTCAAACAGTTCTGGGAAATGATAGATTTCTTCTCACTAGTTAATGTCACAGTGAAGATAGACCATATTTAAATCATTTTACAGGATGTGGAAAATGTTCCTTAATTGACTAAACCTCTTACAGCACTGTGTAGTAGTATGTCGAATCATGGAATTGCCCTGTAACTGCTTCTGCACTCTCTTCCATTACATCTGTTCTTTATGAGTCTACTTGCCTCAAGTTACCCTTCTTATGCTCTTAATTTTTTCAGTGAATAAGGCATCCATCAATTAATTTAGGGTGCTTCCTGCAACGGTTATCTACTTGCTCCCCTTCCCCAATCCCATGAAGACTATGGTTCCTTGGTTCTTTGCTGTACTATTTCCAAATAATATCTCCAAAAGTATTATATATTGTGGCATCATACAATTTCCTTTAAACAATGGTAGAAATAAAAAAGGAACAAGTTTAAGTACACAAATCTTCCTCAACAACATAATGAAGTGTATGCTAGAAAATTCAGCAGATTGGCAGTGCTGAGCATTAAAAATCTCTCATGGTGCTATCAATCAATGAGTGAAATCTAGCCCAGTACTGTTTTTGTCAGTTATCCAGATGGCTTGTGTCTCTGTCGCTCTTTTTAAAAAAATATCATAACTTGGAAAGATCTTAAACAAATGTCAAGTAATTGATTTACTCCCAAGAAACTAGAGAGAAAAATAAATGTTTGCTTTTTTCTGAATATTTTCTTTAGTTTCTTCCTGCCTGCATTACATTAATAGCAAATTATTTTAATGCTCTCATCATCGGTCTTCTCACTTTCTGTTCTTCCAACTATGTTCTAAGTTCTTGTCTGAACCATTGAAATGTTTTTTTCTGTGCCAAGCAATATTTATTTTGTTTGAACTTTTAACTGCCTTTCTGCAACATGACAACAGTTAAGCAATTCTTACTAAAGTAATTCAGTTTGTTCTACACACAATATCCTTCTGTCTAGAGGTATCAAATGATGCAACTGAGTTCCAGAGAGACCCAAAAACCATTCTAAAACAGTGATCCAGGGTTCACATTCCTGGAGTCATGATCAGCTAAGGCTCTCTTTACATTTATATTGTAAACTTCTGTGACTCAAACTCAACTGAAGTGCTACCTGGATACAAACTACTCCTCTGGGACTATGTGATATATATGCACCAGCACAAAACCGCAGACAAAGCCGAAATATTTATTAAATACTGATCTTCACACTTCAGGCAAACATTCAGACTTACTTGATGAATCATGAACTGCTTTGGTTGGGGACAATTATCCCTCTCCTGCCTTGTGCTGAATTGAGAAAATCTTTGACTTACTGCAAATTAGTAGATCAGGGCATGTCTTAGTCTCCTTCTCATTTCAACATTTATTTTGCTTATTGTCATTATGATTCTCACATTAAGATTTTTCTTGTTGCTCTGCAGATTTAGTTATTTTCTAATGTTTGACTGTGTTAAATTGTTAATTTAGGCCAAGGGTTCATGTTATGTATTCATATAATTTTCATATATTTACTTTTTTTTAGCAAGAGGAGATAGCTGTGTGTAATTGCCTTCTCATTATTGGATAGGTTAACTATTTACACAGTTGCCATTTACTGAATCATAGATTTCCTAAATGACTATTATACCTTTAATTCATGCTTGTTAAATGTGTTTTATGAATAATAAAATAGATTAAAAAAACACAATAGCACAAGACAGGCAAACAGAATGCTGTCAAAGGCAGCAGGATTTAAGAAAAAAGATAAACAAATGGAATGGTTTCTTCAGTGGGTTCTGCATAACAAAATCATAAAACTGGAAGAGTACTGGATCTAATCTTATTACTGAAGTAGTTCCATCACTGTGCAATTTTCTTCACTGCAGCTCTGTCACATACTTATTGTCAACTCCCAGCACCTGGCATTGTTGAGCACCTTCCAGAGCAACTTCGCCTTAATATACAGTTTGGAATTTAAATTATGCTGCAGCATCCAAAAAGACCAAAACAACCGTTTCTTGTCTACAACAATGTGTCACTAAGCAAAGCCTGAGGCTGCCGCATATGGCACTGCAAGGAAAAGTTTAAGGACGCTTCAGTTATGAGATTACACTCTGTGAATGAAGACCTAGCTTTTCAGCCCTGAAAGGAAGCGAGCCATTGAATGGTATGATCCATGTCCATTGACTGTGATAGCTTTGGCAGTGAGTGCCACAGTTTACTGACCTTGTTAAATATCGGAGGTAATGGGAGATAGTCTTAATTTGCAACAATGCTCTAGTTTGCTTCCCAGCTACTGCAGCCAATGTCCTCTCCACAAAGAGAATATTACAACCCAATACCTAGATACATAGGATGAGCAATACCAATCACAACTTGTTCCTCCTGGAAGTACAATTGAAATGTAGGGAACAATGGAAGACTGAAATGAAAAATATTTCAATGTCATGATACAGTGTCTTCTGAAACCTGGATTGTTATCCTTATGATAAAATGTTGAATGACTGCACTTGCTGTATTTGAAATAAAATTTTCTAGGACAAAGCCAAGGACAAAACAAAAGCTCTAAAGGATTTGAAGCAGTCAGTTATTTAGATCAGATTAATGAACAGCACACAGCTTTTGTAGTGAAATATATTACTGTAAGTATTACAACTTCATTCCAGTCTAATGTTCTGTTTAAGTGATGGAGTTTTAAAACCACTTGATATTAAAGTTAGTGACTATTTGTTACAAATGCTTGGGCCTGAATTTTCACCATGGTGGACAGGGTGACCAGCTTAGCCAAAATGGTGTCATGCCAAAATCCCTACTGCAAATGTCCTGTCCCTGAACTCAGCACCAACCATTCACACTGTGTAAAGTGAGGGAGAATGAAGCTGAGCAGTGGTATACATACCTGGGAATCACAGAGGCAGATGCACATGTCAAAATGCAGCTGCCTTCAAGCAGACCTAATTCTGGTCAGTGGGATGTCCAAACTGTGGCTTGTGGGCTTTACACTTTTCTTGGAACAGGTAATGTATCCATAGAATAGTAAGAGACTACACTGGATAGGGCCATAGAGTCCTTTGGGAGAGGAAAGGGACTGTTTGAGCACTAACAAGATGCTCTTTTGGGAAAGTCAAATGTCCTGTAGGATTCATAGAGTCATACAGTATAGAAACAGGCTTTTTGACTGACCATGTCAATGTAGAACAACAAATCCCAAATGACACTAATCTCATTTACCTGCACTTAGTCCATAAGCTACTATGCCCTGGCATTTTAAGTGCTCATCCAGATACTTCTTAAATGTTGTGAGTGGACCTACATCTACCACCTTGTCAGTCATTACGTTCCATATTCTACCATTCTCTGAATGAATTTTCTTTACTCAGATCTCCTCGAAACCACTTACACCTTACTGTAAAAGTATGCCATCTGGTCTTAGACATATCTGATTGTTAGGAGCAGACATGAATGTGCATAAAAAAGTGAATAAAATCATTGGAACTGCCAAACTGTCAAGGATTTTTAATTTCCTTCGCTCATGAGTTCAATCAGTTAACCAAAACCTGAAAGTTATCTTTATAGAACTTATTCTGCATAACTGATTTTACAACCTATTATCCTCACCGTGGTGTGCTTGTCAGTTCACAGTTTGATCGACAGTTCCAAGTCTTTCATACGCAGCTAAGAATACATATTTGTTTTAATAAGGAATTGAGTATATGAATGAAATGCTTACTTTGAGAAGGGGTTGCATAGTTAAGGAAGTCAAATGTAGCTGATTTTCGTTTTGTTCTTTTCCTGACAAATCCCAAATCACTAAGGTAAATCTTTTGCATAGAACACTTATCAATCCAACATCCCCTGTGTCTAGCTCTGCACTATTGTTCCCTCTATTCACACCCTCCAGAACAATTTCTCCCAGTCAGGTTTGGGAGTTGGGGAATTTCTTAGTTTTGTGAAAATTCAGGCTTTTCATAACAAAGAAGGGCAGTGGACTGCAGGGCATTTTTTAAAAATTCTGGATGCATACACATAGGTAAATCTAAAATACTGAAATCAAGCTTTACAAAATTTGACCTTGTGATCTTCATATCTAGAAATGACCTTAAATCATCTTTTAAAGAGGTGTTTCCTTTAGGATATAAATTAGATTACTTACAGTGGAAACAGGCCCTTCGGCCCAACAAGTCCACACCGACCCTCCGAAGAGCAACCCACCCAAACCGATTCCCCTACATTTACCCCTTCACCTAACACTATGGACAATTTAGCATGGCCAGTTCACCTAACCTGCACATCTTTGGACTGTGGGAGGAAACCAGAGGAAACCCATGCAGACACGGGGAGAATGTGCAAACTCCACACAGACAGTTGCCCAAGACAGGATTTTAACCCGGGTCTCTGGCACTGTGAGGCATCAGTGCTAACCACTGTGCCACCGTGCCACCCTTACATATGTCCAGATGTGATGGGTGGTAGAGAAGTAGCTGTAGAGGAAATAATGCTTATGCTGTATTTTGCTTTGGCAGGGTAAGGTCATGTCTGAACGACATTGCAAAACCTGTCATTGGATGATATGAGACATTTTGCTGATGTTTTTCAGTGGTTGGCTATCTAACCTCTATTTCTCCACTAATTATCCTGCACTCCTTAAAAATGAGTGAGCTGGTCATGAATAATCCAACTCCCAATTTTCATTCATCTTTGGTTTACAGATCATCAATCAAAACAGGAGGGTTTTAACATCTTTGGGTCAAGTGACCTTAGCTAAAATAAGGACATTCAGATTACTGGAGGCTTTGTACAATGAGCCTCATTTTCATCAATATTGAATATTATTTTTTAGAAGTACTCAGGCTTATATTTCAAGGCTTTGTAATATATTTATATTCAATGAGTTGTAGGAAGTGACTAATGCAACTAAATTAGATGTTACTTGATTATTTAACCTATAGAGGCATATGAATATGTTAAGGTATTTAAAGTTAGACTGTCTTCTAGTAAGTGTAAGGGGAAGGTTTGGGGGCAGCACAGTGGCTCAGTGGTTAGTACTGACGTCTCACAGCACTAGGGACCTGGGTTTGATTCCCACTTCAGGCGACTGTCTGTGTGGAGTTTGCACATTCTCCTCATGTCTTCACGGGTTTCGGCTGGGTGCTCTGGTTTCCTCCCACAATCCAGAGATGTGCAGGTCAAGTGAATTGGCTGTGCTAAGTTGTCCATAGCGTTCAGAGTAAATGTAGGGGATTGAGTCTGGGTGAGGTACTCTTCAGAGGGTCAGTGTGGACTTGTTGGGCTGAAGGGTCTGTTTCCATAGAGTAGGTAATCTAATCTAAAGAGTTCATTCAGTTTCATAAAGAATTTCACGTATCCTGAAAATGTAGAAGAATATAAAATATCTAACACAGCACAAAGTACAGTTTAGGAGTCAACTGTGAAAAATTACAGCATGAGCCTAGTTATCAAATTTAGGAAGAATAACAAGAGCTCAAAGATTTACCTCCCTTAACTTTAATGTTGACTCCCTAACCAATATAATTTCTAATGGATGCAATGACCTGGAATGAACTAAGAGTATTGGAAAAGCAAGTTATGCACTTGGATTATGTACTTGCAAAGGAAAAACAAATGCAGGGCCATTGGAAAAGAGCAGTGACATGGGATTAATCAGATAGCGCTTTCAAAAAAGCAGCACAAAGAAAATAGAATGAAAAGCCTTGTTCTGAGGTATATTCCATAATTGGAGGAGACATACTTGCACAGAACTTTGTCTTAAACAGGATAGTTAAAATGCAGCTAGGCAGACATGAAGCCAGGTGATTGTATTCATCTCTGGATGAAACCCAAACTGCAAACAAATAATCTCAACATTTGATATCGCCAAACGAATATTTTGTAAATGCATCCAAAATTATTAATTTTGTTTACACTTCATGGTTGATCACCACTAGTTCTCAAGGGAAACGAGGAATTGAGAATAAATGCTGGCCCAGACAGTGAACTCAAATCTCTGAAGAATGAAAAAAAACAAACAAATAGGGCAGCATGGTGGCTCAGTGATTAGCACTGTTGCCTCACAATGCCAGGGATCTGGATTTGATTCCAATCTCGGGCGACCGTCTGTGTGGAGTTTGCACGTTTTCCCCATGTCTGCATGGGTTTCCTTCGAGTGCTCCGGTTTCCTCCCACAATCCAAAGATGTGCAGGCTAGGTGAATTTGTCATGCTAAATTGTTTGTAATTCAGGGAAGTGTAGTTAAGTGCATTAATAAGGAGTAAATCTAGAGCAACAGGGCAGGAGAATGGGTCCAGGTGAGTTACCCTTTGCAGGGTCGGTGTGGACTAGATGGGCCAAATGGCCTGTTTCCACACTGTAGGGTTTCAATGATTTCTATGAAACTGTTATCAAGTAGGAGTTTTTTTTTGTATGGCCAAGTTAAAAATTAAGTATCCCTATCTGATTGTGTTTTTAATGAATTAATAAAGTCCATAGATTCCTATGAATTAACCAGATTTGCAACCCAGCTTTAAGAATGTAGCATGAATTTCAAACAAAATATCTGCCACTTATTCAATTCTGATGGTGCCTTTGGAATTTGAAAATCATGAGTGAACATTCAGTAAGAATGTTCAAAGTGCAACTTGAAACATTACTTACAGGTAGATGTAAGATGTGATTCCTAAAGATTTGTTACTTCAGAGAAAAAAAACACAAATTAATCTTGAAAAGCCATACCAATCTTTGAAAAATAAAAACATCAAAAATTATTATTTGTTGCAAACCAGTTGCAGTTTGGCTTTTGATTGCCTGATGGAACATATGCTAAAAGGCATACAAACTAATGAGTGAGTAATTATAAAATAGAAGCATTAACTTGAAGGAATAACGGATTGTTCAAAGAACAAACAAATCATTAAACTGACAGAGTCATAACCAATCAAAACACTTCTTGTATGCATATGTGACTTCTAATAAGTTATGTTTATTAAATTATGTTTCACCATATTTGTGGAATCAGAGTTATTTTATTAAGGGTACACTGGAAACTTAGTTATCTAACACTACAAAAAACACATTATACAGGACCTATAACACTGCGAAACAACTCAAGTAGCTTCAAAATAAATTTATCAAACAAACTTTAGCACTGAATAAAATAAGGAGAATTTAGGATCATTGTCCAAAAGTTTGGTCAAAGAGGTAAATTTGGATAAGCATTTTAAAGCAGGGATGTAAGCAATCTAAGCATGTCAATAAAGGGAGGAAATTTGAGGCATCATGACTTTTATATTTGAAAGGATGGTTATTAATAATAGTAATTAAAGTTAATGACTTTAATCTTTAGGGTTAGTTTTGTAAACATGGAGAAGATTATGGAACTATGGCGGAAAAATATCATGAAAGAATTTGCAAGCAAAAGTATTAATTTTAAAATTGAGACATTCTCCACTTGTGAACTGAGGACTATTGTCACCCTCCATAGTTTCTAGAATACCCTAACTACAAAAGTGGGCTTTCAAGCACTGTAGAACCTCAACAGTAGTCATTGAAGTCATCTGGTCTATTTCCTCAATTGTCAGAATAGTACTGTGCAGTACAGGACAATTAGTCACTGCAAGAACAAAGAGAAACGCTTCCAGTTTTGTCAATGTTCTATCTGAGATATCGTATCACCCATGGCTCTTTAGCTTGATTTTCATTCCAAGCATTGCACTGATGGATTTAGTCCATAATTTCACTGCTCACGATTGGCCAGTAGAGGACTTCTCTTGTCTTTCTCAGACTAGCCCCAGTTCATTGGTCACTTGCATGAATATTCTCTATCATCTCTCCTCTTAATTCCTTAGTTATAGTAGCTCTATTCTCTTTGTACAACATGTTATCTTGCACTGTCATGATATTTGATTATGCCAAATAGGCTGTTATCTCACAGGGGTTTTCTTGATTCTTTCTGGACATCCATTCATTTCTACTCCTTGCAGCATTTGGAAAGAGTGCATTGGTGACATTGGACTAGGTCCATGGTTATGCTTGGTAAGAAATTATAATATATGCCTTTGCCTTCTGCAGGTTCTGGCAGACCAAGAGACTTTCACTCTGATCAACTTGCTACACACACATTGGAGGAATTTATGCTTTAATCTGTTTAGTCACATGATGGATTTTATTCCATTGCTATGAAGCCCTGAACTGAGGCTTGAATTCCAGAACTTCTAACCTAGAAGTAGGGATCTTACCACTGCACCACAAGTCATCCCAATAAATTAACTGTTCCCAGAAAATGAGCTGATGCTACAGTGACTGCTAAAGTCTTGTCCTGTCATAGTTTCACTAGGCAGAGGAAAATTCTCCTGTTTGAGATGATTGTTAGAACATAGAACATTGAAAAGTAAAGCACAGAACAGGCCTTTTGGCCCACGATGTTGTGCCGAGGTTTAATCCTAATGTAAAGTATAATAACTTAACCTATGTACCCCAACTCACTGCTATCTATGTGCATGTCCATCAGTCGCTTAAATGTCCCTAATGACTCTGCTTCCACTACCACAGCTGGTAACACATTCCATGCATTCACAACTCTCTGCGTAAAGAACCTACCTCTGACGTCTCCTTTATACCTTCCTCCTAATATCTTCAAAGTATGATTCCTCATACCAGTCAATCCTGCCCTGGGGAAAAGGCTCTGGCTATTGACTCTATCTATTCCACTCATTATCTTATGTACCTTGATCTGGTCTCCTCTCTTCCTCCTTTTCTTCAGAGAGAAAAGTCTGAGCTTATTCAACCTTTCTTCCTAAGACAAGCCCTCCAGTCCAGGCAGCATCCTAGTAAACCTTCTTTGCACCCTCTCCAAAGCCTCTGTATCTTACCTATAGTAGGGCAACCAGAATTGGACACAATATTCCAAGTGTGGTCTCACCAGGGATTTGTAGAGCTGCAGCAAAACCTCGCGGCTCTTTAACTTGATTCCCCCTGTTAATGAAAGCCAAAATACACATGCCTTCTTAACAACCTATCCACTTGGGTGGCAACTTTGAGGGGTCAATGTACTTGCACATCCAGATCCCTCTGTTCCTCCATACTGCCATGAATCCTGTTGTTAATCCTATATTCAGCATTTGAGTTCTACCTTCCAAAATGCATCACTTCGCATTTATCCAGGTTGAACTCCATCTGCCATTTCTCAGCCCAGCTCTGCATCTTGATAATGTTGCGCTGCAGCCTGCAGTAGCCCTCGATGCTATTGACAACATCTCTAACCTTTGTGTCATCTGCAAATTTACTAATCCACCCCTCAACCTCCTCATTCAAGTCATTTATAAAAACTACAAAGAACGAGGCCCAAGAACAGAACCCTATGGGACCCCATTCGACACTGACCTCCAGGCAGAATTCTTTCCATATACAACCACTCTCTGCCTTCTGTCAGCCAGCCAGTTCTGAATCTAGATAGCCAAATCTCCCTGTATCCTATACTTCCTGACTTTATGAATGAGCTTACCATGGGGAACATTATCAAATGCCTTGCTGAAGTCCATATACCCCACATCCACTGCTCGACCCTCGTCGACCTGTCTTGTCACCTCCTGAAAGAACTCAATAAGATTTGTGAGGCATGACCTGCCCCTCACAAAGCCATGCTGACTGCCTTTAATCACATTATGCTTTGTCAAATAGTCATAAATCCTATCCCTCAGAATTCTTTCCAAACTTTGCTGACCACAGATATAAGACTGACTGGTCTGTAATTGCCAGGGATTTCCCTATTACCCTCTGGTACGACTCCCGTGGAGAGTGAGGAGGCAAATATCCTCTCCAGCGGCTTAGCAACCTCCTATTTCACTTCCTGGAGCAGCCTAGGATAAATCTGGTCTGGCCCACGGGACTTATCAATCTTAATGTTTGCCAAAATTTCCAGCACATCAACTCCATCAATCTTGATCTGGTCAAGACTGTATCCCGGCTCTTCTAAGTTTTCATTCACAACAAGGTCCCTTTCCATGGTGAAAACCAAAGCAAAAAATTCATTTAGGGCTTTCCTATCTGCTCAGACTCCACGCACAAGTTCCCTCCACTATCCCTGATTGGCCCTACCTTCTCCCTGATCATTCTCTTATTCCTCACATATGAGTGAAATGCCTTTGGGTTCTCCCTAATCCTTTCTGCCAAGCCTTTCTCGTGCCGCCTCCTGGCTCTCCTCAGTCCATTTCTGAGTTCCTTTCTAGCAAGCCTGTAATCCTCTAAAGCTGTGCTAGACCCTTGCTTCTTCCACCTTACATAAGCTGCCTTCTTCCCTTTGACGAGAAGCTCCTCTGGCCTCGTCATCCAAAGCTCCTTAATCTTACCCTTTCTTACCTGTCTCAGAGGAACAAATTTGTGCATTGCTCGCAACAACTGCTCCTTAAATAATTTCCACATGTCTGCTGTGCCCTTTCTGTGGAACAATAGCTCCCAGTCGGTACTTGCCAACTCCCGTCTGATAGTGTCATAATTTCCTTTTCCCCAATTAAATATCTTCCCTTTCCCTCTCCAAGGCTATGGTAAATGTGAGGCAGTTGTTATCACAGTCACCAAAATGTTCTCTCATCACGAGATCTGACACTTGTCCTGGCTCATTGCCGAGTACCAAATCCAAATTGGCCTCTCCCCTCATCGGTCTGTCTACATATTGAGTAAGGAAACCCTCCTGAACACACCTGACAAAAACAGCTCCATCCAAACCATTTGCACTAAGGAGGTTCCAGTCGATATTGGGAAAGTTGAAATCACCCACAAGAACCCTGTCACTTCTCTATTTTTCCAGAATCTGCCCGCCTATGAGTTCTTCGATCTCTCTACTGCTATTAGGTGGTCTGTAGAAAACCCTCGATGTGGTGGCTGTTCCCTTGCTGTTCCACTCATACTGACTCAATAGACAAACCTTCCTCAACAATCTTCATTTCTGTAGCTGTGATGCACTCTCTGATTAGCAATGCTACATCCTCTCCTCTTTTTCCACCATCCCTGTTCTTTTTAAACGTTCTAAACCCTGGAACATCAAGCAACCAATCCCGCCCCTGTGAAACCCATGTCTCCGTTATGGCCACAACATCTTAGCCCCAAGTACTGATGTATGCTCTAAGTTTGTCACTTTTATTTTGGACACCCCTTGCATTAAAGCAGAAACACATTAACCAATCCCTTTGTTTCATTGCGTGAGAAACCTTCCCGATAGATTCAATACATCCTGTTACTGCCCAATCTGCAACTGTCCCCCTCTCAGACATGTGGTTCTGATTCCCACCCCCCTGCCAAACTAGTGTTGTCTGGCACTTATGTGGCACAAATGCTATTTGCCACTTATCAGTCCAAGTTTGGATGTTATCCAAGCCTTGCTGCATATGGATGCAGATTGCCTTAGAATTTCTAGGATCAGGATCATGTTGAACATTGTAGAATTATTGGTGAACATACTCACATCTGACATTATGATAAAGGGAGGGTAATTTATGAAGCACCTGAAGATGGTTAGCCTGTAACACTATCCATAGTGATGTTCCATGGCTGAGATGTTTGACTTTGACAATACAAACATTTTCCTTTGTGCTAGGAATGACTGGAACCAGAGAAGACAGTACCCCCATTTCTCATTAGCACTTGTTTTATTGAGGCACCTTGAAGCTACATTCAGTCAAATGCTATCACTCTCAACTCATCTCTGGAGTTGCAGATCTATTGTCCACGGTTGGACCAATGAGGTCAGGAGCTAAGTGGTCCTGATGGAACCCAAACTGAGTGTTAGTGAGCCAGTGATTGCTAAGCAAGTGCTGCTTGATTACATTATTGATGATTGCTAGCATCACTTTTTTGATGACTGAGAGTTAGACAGATGGGGTGGTATTTGGCCTGGTTAGATTTGTCCTTCTTTTCATGGACTTGTATTTATTTTCCAAGGTCCTCAGGTTCTTGTCAACAATAATTTTCTTATCACAAGATATTTGTTGAGAAACTGGCCAATGTGCACCACTGACACTAATAAATCATTCAGTACAGTTTTAAGTAATTTACTCATAGCACACCCTCATTATAAATGTTTTTTTTTGATAACAAAGACATTTTTAGCATATAAAGTTGATAAAAATACTACGTTTAAATTCAAAGATTTTTTAAAAGAAAATAACATGAATAATTGCTTTCTCTTCAGCCACCTGAATTTGTTGGCTGATGGAAATTTGTGTGTGCGATTATATAAATACATTTCAGCAGAAAGTTGAATTGTAACCTAACCAGCACCACATCAAAAACATGATTACATTTGAATCAATTGCAGCCAAAGTGAAAGTTTTGCTCCATGCAGTGTTGTCAGTTAATATGAAATGAAACTTCAAATGCAGCAGGAGGGACACATCACTTTGATTCTTAGGTTCATTCCTAGATGTTAAAGTGTGCAGGAATTTGAAATTACATTTAGATTACTCTACTCTATTGTATTGCTGATAATTTTACTCTGTGATGATTGGCACTTAGTTGAAATTAAAAGAACTGTAGTAGATTATAACAGCTCAGGTGCTACACTCCATTCCGAACTGGTCAATGATATCCTATAAATTACAATGTTTCTCTGTGTCATCGCCTTAAGGCTCAGCATGAATAGAATTTCAAAGTAATTGTTGACATTCATTTGACTAATTTTTCCATATGGAAAGGTTAATTGATTTATTGTAAATTCTCCAATTCCACTTACTCACATTTAGAAGCAATCTTATTGGAATTAACTCTATTTAAAATTGAATACAAGTGTGTCTCTGGTATAATTAATAGCAAATATAAGACAACAAATAGTCAAACTACAGCAATGAATTATAACACAAGGCAAAAAAGAAACAGTAAAGTAATTTGTTGCTTTGAAGTGTGTAATTAATCAAAATGAAAAGCAGTTGCAAATATTGTTACCAAATTGCAAGTTTTCTTTGACACCATTGCATTCAATTACCAATACATTATTGAGAAACTGTCTATAGCAATTACAAACAATATTAAACAGTATTTAGACTTCTGGTTAATATGTATACTAGTTGCATATTGTGAATAAATACACATAATCCACTCAAAATAAAATGCTACAAAAGTGAATCAAGCTAGTTTCACAGACTGTCATTGTCACATATGGCATGAAACAAGTCTGTTTTCAAAGCAAGACTAACATTTAAAAATGCTAATGTTTCAAGATTGAACGCGTACCAGGAAATGTGCTAATGGAAACAAATTCAATTTAGATCCAAAGTTTATTCGATGTAAAAGAGAAAGAAATTTTAAAATCAAAGCTAAGCATATGTACATTCGAGTTATAGAGTGATATAGCATGTAACTAGACGCTTCAGCCCAATTCACCCATGCTGACCAGGTTTCCTAAACAGAACTAGTCCAATTTGACTTGATTGTTGTCCAATATTTTGTTGGTGAATACAAACTCACTCACTACTCCAACAAAAATGAGATGGGGACTGGAGGTTGAATGTCAACAGCAGTATAGTGGTGCTTGGAATTCCTCATGGTCAAGGGGCTGGCAATAAGGGAGAGATAGATGACAAAGTAGTACAGATCCATGATTTCTTCATGCATCAGGACCTCACCTGTACCAAGGAAAGTGGAAAAGAAGGTTTTAAAAATTTATCCCTCAAATCTACTTCCTAATCATATTGGTCCAGATGACAAAAATTGCAATAATCATTGAGGCAGCATATGTGTAAAAGGACTCAGTCAGCTTTAGATAGGTATTCCAGCCACTTGATCCGTAGATTTATTGAAAATATGAAAGAGTCAATGTATAGACGTTTCAAAGATGATAAATAAATGTTCTAATCTTAACTGCTCTTCTGTCAAATAGTTTTAAAATTATTCTGAAAATTATGTTTCAGTACTTTGCATCATCAAAGGAAAATGCTCAGAGAATATTTTATTCTATCAAAAGGCAAAAACCACTTGAATGATCTCACATTTAAAAGTGAAAAGAGACTTGTGTCTGATTTCCAATGGTCTAAGGATGCCACAGCTAATATTAGAATCAGAGACATTAATGAGAGTTGTTATAAATATTCATAGAATGGTCAAAATCAAATCTGAGATCAGAGAAAATAAATGAAAAATAAATTCAAGGAGGGGCCTAAATCGAGTGAGGTAATGTTGCAGCCCACATATACAGTATTGGTGCATACAATTAGTGTGAAACTATGAAGCTATTGTATTCCTATAAAGAACAATGTTTAATTTTAACTAAATTAATTTCCAAGAGTGTTCTGGACATTATTGAAGCTCTGATTTCAGATTTTAAGACCATTATTGTAACAAACAAACTAAACTCATCAGAGGCAACGAATGCATAAGACCAACGTAAATGTACTTTCCCATTTACTAACTAATGGGATTGTGATATATCTTACAACCAACATTTCTCTGCACAACACTTATGGCAGATATGTAGCATTACAGAAATAAGTCTGAATTTATTCTCATGTTTTCAGCATGTTCATTTCTCCTTGCCATGCCAGACCAAAGTTGTAATGCTCTTTGAAAACTGATTCACTCAACCCTAGTATTCCAGGAATAAAGGCAGTGAGCCTGAAGCGTGGAGAGATAAGCTAGATGAACCTAAACCCACACCTCCTCCCTCACGTCTATCCAAGGCCCTAAAGGAGCCTTCCACATCCATCAAAGTTTTACTTGCACATCACTAATATCACTTATTGTATCCGTTGCTCGCAATGCGGTCTCCTCTACATTGGGGAGACTGGGCGCCTCCTAGCAGAGTGCTTCAGGGAACATCTCTGGGACACCCGCATCAATCAACCACACCGCCCTGTGGCCCAACATTTCAACTCCCCCTCCCACTCTGCCGAGGACATGGAGGTCCTGGGCCTCCTTCACCGCCGCTCCCTCACCACCAGACGCCTGGAGGAAGAACGCCTCATCTTCCGCCTCGGAACACTTCAACCCCAGGGCATCAATGTGGACTTCAACAGCTTCCTCATTTCCCCTTCCCCCACCTCACCCTTTATTCCTGATGAAGGGCTTTTGCCCAAAACGTCGATTTCGAAGCTCCTTGGATGCTGCCTGAACTGCTGTGCTCTTCCAGCACCACTAATCCAGAATCTGGTTTCCAGCATCTGCAGTCATTGTTTTTACCTAGTATTCCAGGACTAATTTCTATATCAAAGCCCACCAGAGTAATGTTTCATCCACACAGACGTACTTTTGTCACTTTGTCTGTCTCTCATCAAACAGCTTTAGTTATGCTATAATGCACTTTAAGAAGTCGTGAAAACTGCCACTTATATTTTAATAGCTTACAGTTTGAATTTTCACCCCCATGATAACCAATTCATATGGGCCTGGCTCCAAGTAGATATGTTTAGAATGATCTTGCTATTATCTTTTACGAATATTCTATTCCATTTTAAGTTAAAACAGACACTTTCAAGCATAACTGCCTTGTGATGCTTTGCCCAGCAAACGTTATACAATCATTTTGTATTTTCTCAATCTTCCGGAACCTTCAATATTTATTCAATAATGAATCTTAAAATAGAAAGTTTGAAACTAAAACTATCTTCAACTTGATTATCATTGCTGTTCAATTGACTAGTTTTACAGTTGTTACGTATAACTGGTCTCTAGGAAGATAATTTAAACAAAGGCTGATGTAGATAGAGAATTCAATTACTTACTCTTCACACATTTGTTGTAATCAGAGCTCCTAGATTAGATTAGATTAGATTAGATTACCTACAGTGTGGAAACAGGCCCTTCGGCCCAACAAGTCCACACCGACCCGCCGAAGCGCAACCCACCCATACCCCTACACTTAGCCCTTCACCTAACACTACGGGCAATTTAGCATGGCCAATTCACCTGACCTGCACATCTTTGTGACTGTGGGAGGAAACCGGAGCACCCGGAGGAAACCCACGCAGGCATGGGGAGAATGTGCAAACTCCACACAGTCAGTCGCCTGAGGCAGGATTTGAACCCAGGACTCTGGTGCTGTGAGGCAGCAGTGCTAACCACTGTGCCACCGTGCTGCCCATAGTCATTATACTGCCTTCAGTTCCATTAGATTCAAGAAACAATGAGCAAAAATTTGATACAAAAGATGTAATTTCCTTTCTCACAAACAGAATTACTGTTGTAGGCCTTCATTCATATACATTGAGCTTTTGTGCATATCAGCATGCGTAAAAAATGATGTTCCTCAAATAAACATCATATCAAGCTTTACATCTATACTTAAGTAACCAATATTCAGCATGTACTATCTTGTGCAGTCCTAATTTTAGAAACTTCCTGGGCTAAATCTTATAAATGTCAACTTTGTCAAGATTTATGGAAGGCTTCTCTCCATGTGATATGGTGAGATTTCTTGTGCAACCTTAGCAAGCCTACTTCCTTAACTACCTAGCCTGTCTCTACAGCAATACCTTAGTACAATGCTAATCTGATTGTACCACACATTGTAGCCAGAAGAACTGGCCACTGTTGAGATATCCCAGAATGGACTGGCACCATGGTGATGGCACTGTCACTAAAAGACTGTTTTGTTCCCAGTCTGAAGCTGCCCTGTATGGCTTATGATACATGCCCTGACCATAGCAGAGAAGAGTAAATTGGTGATTTTTCCTATGTTTCACATCCTGGAAGTCCTGATGAATGGGGTGGTATGGTATGGAGGAAAGATGTCCACTTCTTCATTACTAGCAAAAGAGGCCACCACACCAGACCAGTCAGTGTGGTCTCTGCCCTCGGTCCATTTGTGTAGAACTTTGGTCAATGTCCTTCTATAGTCTTCCAGGATAAGTGTCACTATTTTCTCTCTGATACATCAGACTCACTCTCTGTTATTATTTCCTTGGCCATCCAAACTTGTTGTTCTATCACAGTCACTATTTGTGAAACATCTTCCATTGCTCACTCTCACTGTCACCCTCCCCAGTCCCCCACATCAATATTCTGTATGTTCTTTTTGCCGCCTACTCAGTTGCTTGACAGACCTCACCACCTTCCTCCCACCAGGACTTGGATTAACTGCTGTGCCAGCCACTTTTCTCTCACTCAGTTCCTCCGTTTCTCTCATTTCAGGAGAAAACTGCTTACAATAGGATAGAAAGAATCAGGATGGCTGGTGGGGTTCCTATCATTCAGCTGCTCACTTCTAATGAGGTGAGGTTCCTGACCCTGACTAGCATGGAGGAGAAAGTGAGGACTGCAGATGCTGGAGATCAGAGCTTATAAATGTGTTGCTGGAAAAGCGCAGCAGGCCAGGCTGCATCAAAGAAATGTTGATTCTCCTGTTCCTTTAATGCTGCCTGGCCTGACTAGCATGATCATGTCCAAACACCTGGATTAGTATTGAAGGCTGTCGTAGAGTCAAAGAGTTATAGAGTCATAGAGATGTACAGCACAGAAACAGACCCTCCGGTCTAACTCGTCCATGCCGATCAGATATCCTAGCCTAATTTTGTCCCATTTGCCATCACTTGGCCCATATCCCTCTAAACCCTTCCTATTCATATATCCATTCCGATGCCTTTTAAATGTTGTAATTGTACCAGCCTCCACCACTTCCTCTGGCAGTTCATTCCATACATGCACAACCCTCGCTGTGAAAGTGTTGCTCCTTAGGTCCCTTTAAATTTTTCCGTTCTCAACCTAAACCTATGCCATCTAGTTCTGAACTCCCCTTCCTCAGGGAAAAGACCTTGTCTATTTACCCTATACATGCACCTCAAGGTCACCCGTTAACCTCTAATGCTCTAGGGAAAACAGCGCCAGCCTATTCAGCCTCTCCCGATAACTCAAATCCTCCAAACCTGGCAACATCCTTGTTAATCTTTTCTGGACCCTTTCAAGTTTTACAAAATCCTTCTGAAGTAGGGAGACCAGAATTGCACATTTTAAAAGTGGCCTAACCAATGTCCCATATAGTCGCAACATGACATCCCAACCCCTTACAAAGACCAATACAGCACCGGCACAGACCTTTCAGCCCACCAAGCCTGCTTCAACATATTTTGACCTTCCATACTGAAACTGTCTTCAATTACAGGATCTGTAACCCTCTGTTCCCTTCCTATTCATGTATTAGTCCAGGTGCTCCTTGAATGCTATTGTTGTGTCCGCTTCCACGACCTCCTCTGCCAATGCATTCCAGGCAATCACCACCATTTGTGTAAAAAAACTTGCCTCATACATCTTTTTAAAAATTTCCATCCCTCATACATTGAACCTGTGTCCCCAAGTAATTGATCTCTCCACCTTGGGAAAAAGCCTCATACTTTCCATACCTATTGTGCTGGGACTTCCTGAGGCCACCTTGTCTTGACTGAGGGCTGCTGACAACCATGACAAGTTTCCTGGCTTTGTGTCTGCACTAAGTGATAAGGCAATGAAATACTGTGAGCCTGACATTTTTGGTTGTGGGGAAAAGTGCAAAAAGGAAGGATAAGGCTATGGAGGGATGCTGTGAGCATCCATACAGACTCAAAGTGATTGACTGCTAAGAGAGCAAGAGGCAGGATTGGTGCTGGGCCCTCTACTTTTTGTCATTTACATAAATGATTTGGTTGCGAGCATAAGAGGTACAGTTAGTAAGTTTGGAGATGACACCAAAATTGGAGGTGTAGTGGACAGCGAAGAGGGTTACCTCAGATTACAACAGGATCTGGACCAGATGGGCCAATGGGCTGAGAAGTGGCAGGTGGAGTTTAATTCACATAAATGCGAGGTGCTGCATTTTGGGAAAGCAAATCTTAGCAGGACTTATACACTTAATGATAAGGTCCTCGGGAGTGTTGCTGAACAAAGAGACCTTGGAGTGCAGGTTCATAGCTCCTTGAAAATGGAGTCACAGGTAGATAGGATAGTGAAGAAGGCATTTGGTATGCTTTCCTTTATTGGTCAGAGTATTGAATACAGGAGTTGGGAGGTCCTGTTGCGGCTGTACAAGACATTGGTTAGGCCACTGTTGGAATATTGCGTGCAATTCTGGTCTCCTTCTTATTGGAAGGATGTTGTGAAACTTGAGAGGGTTCAGAAAAGATTTACAAGCATGTTGCCAGGGTTGGAGGATCTGAGCTACAGAGAGAGGCTGAACAGGCTGGGGCTGTTTTCCCTGGAGTGTCGGAGGCTGAGGAGTGACCTAATAGACGTTTACAAAATTATGAGTGGTATAGATAGGATAAATAGACAAAGTCTTTTCGATGGGGTGGGGGAGTCCAGAACTAGAGGGCATAGATTTAGGGTGAGAGGGGAAAGATATAAAAGAGACCTAAGGGGCAACTATTTCACTTGGAGGGTGGTACGTGTATGGAATGAGCTGCCAGAGGATGTGGTGGAGGCTGGTACAATTGCAACATTTAAGAGGCATTTGGATGGGTATATGAATAGGAAGGGTTTGGAGGGATAGGCTAGGTGCTGGCAGGTGGGACTAGATTGGATTGGGATATCTGGTCGGCATGGACGGATTGGACCGAAGGGTCTGTTTCCATGCTGTACATCTCTATGACTCTATGTATAACCATGCAACTGAAAGCTAGACATATTTATGGGAACTGCATTAAAAACCCAGCTGGTTCCCTCATGTCCTTTAGGGAAGGAAATCTGCCATTCTTACCCAGGTTGGCCTACATGTGACTCCAGACTCACAGCAATGTGGTCACCTCTTAAGCACCTCTAAAATGTCCTTAATAAGCCACTTAGGTCCAAGGGAAATAAAGATGAGCAACTATCATTTCCCTTGAACAAATATATTTTTAAAAAGGAAGTCTCTCGGAGGCCATACTGAAATTAGAGTTGAGCTTCTTTTGTCGCAAATGAGGTCCCAGAGGACTGGAGAATAGTCAATGTTGTTCCTTGCACTAAGAAGGGTAACAGGAATAATCCAGGGAATTATAGGCTGGTGAGCTTTACATCAGTAACAGGGAAATTATTGGAGCAGATTCTTAGGGACAGGATTTAGTTACATGCGGAAAAGAATGGGTTTTTTTGTTTGTAATGTATATAAGTGATTTGGATGAAAATATAAGTATTCTGGTTAGTAAGTTTGCAGATGACATGAAAGTTGATGCGGTTGTAGATAGTGAGGAAGGGTACAGTGGGATATACATCAATTGGAAAGCTGGGCAGAGCAATAGCAGATGGCATTTAATCCAGACAAGTATGTTTGAGGAGGTTAAGTGCAAGAGGAAAGTATACAGTAAATGGCAGGACCCTTTGGAGCATTGATATACAGAGGGACCTTGGGGTGCACATCCATAGCTCCCTGAAAGTGGCCACACAAGTGGAAAAGGTGATAAAGAAGGCAAATGATAAGCTCATCTTCATTGGTTAGGGGCATTGAGTTGGCAAGCCATGCTGCAGCTGTATAAAATCTTAGCTGGACCACATTTGGAGTATTGTGTGCAGTTCAGGTCCTAAGATGGTGATGTCAGCGTGTACGAGGGTGCATAACTACAAATTGAGGGGTGATAGATTTAAGACAGATGTCAGAGGCAGGTTCTTTACGCAGAGAATGGTAAGGGGGTGGAATGCATTACCTGCTAATTAGTCAACTCAGTCATATTAGGGAGATTTAAACAATCCTTCGATAAGCACATGGATGATGATGGGATAGTGTAGGGGGACGAGCTGAGAATTGTTCACAGGTCCGCGCAACATCGAGGGCCACAGGGCCTGTTCTGTGCTGTATTGTTCTATGATCTAACAGCCTTCAGATGTGGCCTAGTCCAGTCTGTGAGCTTACTGTCAATCCTTGGTGTGTGAAGTGACTTTAGTGCTGCATTGCAATGAAAATTTCTGATGCACCCTGAGGTGTAGCATTAAAATGCAGAATTGTACTGTCAGTGGATCGGAGATGCCATGACGATACAGAAACACTGGCAAGCTCCAATGTCCAGGTCCATGGACAGGGGGTTTATACGGCTGGAGTCCATGGAGCATCACTTGAGATGTTGCTGCCAGGTATTCAAGGTGGAGGTCTGAAGGAGCAAATGGCTGTGAGGCAGCAGGTCTAACCACTGAGCTGCTGTGCCGCCCCTGTCTCTGTCAAATCTTCCCAGAACTGCCTTCAAATTTATTGGGTTCGTTAAGCGAGAATTATCCCTTAAATATCTTGAACCAAACATAAGACAATGGATTTCAAATTTACCCTCCCAAATTAAACAACCACAACAAAATAATTTTCCGTTAATATTCCTGGGGTTCTTTGCTTTCTGATACAAAATAGATTATGTGACTGTTCTAGAATAACTGTCGAACCTTTGTTTTACACTCTTTAGAAAAGTAACTTTCATTATATAACATCATATTAAAATTCAAACTTTAACAATGATACCTTTCATCATGAAAGTAAGTGGTAGGATTTACTCTAGTGGAGGAAGAAGATTGAAGATTGATAAATGGCTCTGTTGAGTGGCTAAAAGGTAATGGCTGTGGAGACAAAGACAACAGGAGAGGAGCTTAGTGTCATGTCAAGCTCAAAATTAATTGAGATGGAACCATTAATGGGATGAAACTGATGACTTTGCTGAGGACTGAGTATTCAGGTTCAGAATGCAGAAGATCAGAGAGCCTTGTGAGTACATGGCAAGTTGTGAAATTCACAGAAGAGGAGAAAGTGAGGTCTGCAGATGCTGGAGATCAAAGTTGAAACTTTATTGCTGGAACAGCACAGCAGGTCAGGCAGCATCCAGGAAACAGGAGATTCGACGTTTAGGCCGTCTGTGTTGTGCGTATTTTGAACTGGTCCTCCTGGGAGCAGATGCGGCGGAGACGAAGGAATTGGGAGAATGGGATGGCGTTTTTACAGGGGGCAGGATGGGAGGAGGTGTAGTCTAGGTAGCTGTGGGAGTCGGTTGGTTTGTAGTAGATGTCCGTGTTGATTCGGTCGCCTGAGATAGAAACGGAAAGGTCTAGGAAGGGGAGGGAGGAGTCCGAGACTGTCCAGGTGAATTTGAGGTCGGGGTGGAAGGTGTTAGTGTAGTGGATGAACTGTTCAACCTCCTCGTGGGAGCACGAGGTAGCGCCGATACAGTCATCAATGTAGCGGAGGAAACGATGGGGGGTGGGGCCAGTGTAGTTGCGGAAGATGGATTGTTCCACATATCCTACGAAGAGGCAGGCATAGCTGGGGTCCATGCGGGTGCCCATGGCTACTCCTTTTGTTTGGAGAAAGTGGGAGGATTGGAAAGAAAAGTTGTTCAGGGTGAGGACCAGTTCAGTCAGTCGAAGGAGGGTGTCGGTGGAAGGGTACTGGGTGGTACGGCGGATTCACAGAAGAGTCAGATGAAAGCAAAGAAGAACAGAGATCTAGAGGCATGAAGGTGGTCATGAATGGTTAAAGTCTGTGGCCCTTTAAACTGAGAGGAAAATGAAACGTGCTTAAGTTAAGCACTGGATGAGTCAATTAAATTACAGATCAGTTTTGACATGAAGAGAGTTGCTGTGTAAGAGTAAATTTTCAAATGTGCATGAGGTGGCTTTTAGCATTGGGTGTTGTTCTCAGAATGTGGCAAATACAGCAATTTAAATAATTTTGAATTTTCGGTGTCTATTCATAAAGATGAGTAGATCCAAAACACAAAAGGTTGAATTTCATTTAGAATCTGTGTGAAATAAGTTGTAACCAGAGTCAATTGCCATGGAAGAAGCTTTTCTGTAAAGGTGAATGTTGACTGATATCTAATGCAGCAATGGAAAGGATATAGTAAGCAATAAATGCCATCACTTTGCAGAGGCAATCAAGTCAAAAATCCTGTCAGAAGGAAAAGCAGAAATTCCTCAAGGTGGGATTCATGTAAGAAAAGTCAGGAATTAATAGCATAAAAACAAAAGAATGCGAATAATGGAATACTAAAATAAAAGCAGAAAATGATGTAATCTCTGTTTTTTGCTTCCAGCTTTACTATCTGTGTGACATCTTCAACCTGATTGGCTGATTACCTGGCCTTCTGATGCCACAGATCCTTTACAAATTGTGCCAAATTCTGAGCTTCTTAGGAAATTGGAATAGTGGAAACCCATTCTTGAGGAGCGTTTTTGTGAACATTTATTGAGGTCAGCAGCAAGCAGTTCATCAGTGGCTATTTTCTGCATGTCAGAATAGTACAGCACAGAAACAAACCCTTTGGCCCACCAAGACTGTGCCGTCACACGATGTCTTTCTAAACTAAAGACTTTTTGATCCAAGAAGTTCATGTCCCTCTATTCCTTGCTCACTCATGTATCCATCATGATGCCTCTTAAACATTGCTGTTGTATCTGATTCCTCCTCTTCTCTGGCAGCGCATTGCAGAAACCTACCATCTTCTGTGTAAGACAAAACTTGCCTTTCCCACCTCCTTAAAACTTTTCCCTTTTGTCCTCAACTTATGATGTTAATAATTAACGTTTCTATACTGAAACAAAGTCTCGGACTACCCACTGCCTTCTTAATTACATCGTATTTCATTACAATACAAGGAAAGAAAAAAGAATGAGAGACTACAACTTTCTCAGGATGTCTCAGAGGGCTTTACAGCCAGTTCAGTGTTCCTGAAGCATGTTCACTGCTATCATGTTGAAAATCAGGCATCCAAGTAATACAAACAGTTCCCACAAGTAGCAACATGAAAAAAACCAGGTCATCCATTTTAGTGATTGAGAAATACTTATTAGGCATGACGTCAGGGTTTGTTCTTAATAATTATTAAGTCTTAATAATAAAACTTTGCATTCAACTGAGAGGGTAGAAGAGGGTTTGTTTAATATTTCATTAAATAGACAGCATATCTGACAGTGCAGCACTTACTCATGTGTTACACTGAACTTGCAGCCTAGCTTTTTGCATTCAAGTCTTTTGGATGAAAAGGTTACAACCTTCTAGATCAAAGGAAACATTGCTGCCAACTGAATCATGACAGATATGACTATGAATGTTTTGCTTTAAAGTTGAAATAACACCACTTTGACTGCGGCAATCAACAGCATTAACATTTCTTCAAGGTCCTCTAAGAACTAATTGCTGTTAAGTGGTTGTGGTATATTGCAAAATTTGAATATTGAAACTAAATTTACTGGAAACTAATTTGAAGAAAGTAGTAAAGATTTGCTAAATACTAGATGATTCTGCTCAGCATTTCCCTGGAGGTACTGTTTCATTGCAGTCAGACTGTTTAGCGAAAATGGTATTGTTGCATCCTTAAGAGGTGTTATTTCTTGAGAGACTGCTGTTGCAGTGGTTTTTATTGTATGGATAATGTTCATATGCAAGATTCCCTCAGAGGCCTACAGCATTATTAACTACTGCAGAAGGACAGTACATTTCAAGCAGCAACAAGCAATGATGTAATTGCGGTTCTCCTGGTGCTGTATTGCACCGTAGACCAGGATTTTACTGAATTGGTAGGAACTAGAAAAGCCAAAGCTGAGTCTGCTTTGCATTGCCAGCTTGACTTCAATGACTTGATGTGATACATTTTCCCGCAGCGCTGGAAGAATCCCCATTTCTGACAGCTGATGCCAATTGACTGCATCCAATCCTCAATGGCAATAGACAGTTAAGTGGGCATCGGGATTTTGCTTGACTCAGGTTTGCACGCCCCAGCAAAGGGGATGTGAGGATTGGTGATCACTGTGTACAACACAGTGGGGAAGGGAAAATATTGGGCTCAAAAGACCTATCAGAAGCTCCCAACAAGTGCAGGGGGCTGCCATGGGATGTAACAACCCTATCGTCCCACCCACCTCTTGACCAGCCAATAACCTGAACAATGAAAGCTACCAGGATGAACATTATGCCCCTGTGGAGTAAACAGCTAATTATAATTTACTCAAAGACTGTGCATTTGTGAAAGGAACTATTTTATTATGCTATCAGATCTCATTGATGTGGAGCCTATGTCTGTGGGATTTCACAAGATATTCTTTCATACTTGTGAACAGTTGCATCTATAAAGCTTGTTCATGGTCACCCAAATTAATGTTGAATTTACATTTCTCCAAACCTAGACAAAAATGGTAAAACCTCTGTACTTATGTTTAAATGTGGCAAGAGTAAATAAGTCATGTTAAAAAGCTAACTTGAAATATTTATTTGGTTCTTATGACTATTAGTTGATTTCCAAGTAATATTCAGTCGATGGTGATTTTTAGTTTGCTTGCTACATTGGAAATCTTAAAACTTTCACTTTAATCACATTTTACAAGTTATTAGTGTGCATGGAGATCATCATTTTGTAACATCATTTTACAACAAATAGTAGAAATTACCTATAAATAAGGTACCAAATCTATTTTACTCTGAGAATTAATTGCCTTAGTTTTTACACCACGCTAAAATATATTGAAATATGAACTAAATGTTTAGGCCCCTTTAGAATTACGATTAAACATGCACCAACATGCGGTATATGTATTTAATGCTTTAATCTCTTCAAGGCTCTTTATTATTGTGTAAAACATGCTGGATTTTTCATTACAGCCATTAGCATTAGTGAATGGAATTGGATTGCCAGATAATTATTGCTCTGGGATTGAGCTCTGAGAATAAAGACTTCAGCCATATATTGCTGGCTGGTACTTTATGATAATTGATCAACTAATAGGATCTGTAACACATGGCTGATAAGAGGTGTGGGAAGACCTAATCAGATTTGAAGTTAATGTTAATTGCCAACTTTTAAATGACAGGCAGCAAACTCAACACACATCTTTTATGACCTCCACAGAACACAGTATGTTACACCACATAATCAAAATATGCCTGGAACGTTCTCCATATCTCTTCTACATTCTCAACATCAACAACTCATATTAAAACAGCACCTTAACAGAGTACAATGTTCCAGTTCTATAAAAGCACTGGCAAATAATTTGACACTGAGCTGCACGAGGTAATAGTAAGGTCAAAGTTACAAAGGTTGTCAGGTTCATCTTAAAGGATGTAAGGGAAGGAGGCTTCACCCACAAATTTAATCATCTGCCAAGCTACATTTTCTTTAATTTCTCCAACAAAACTGCTGAGGCCTATGTGCAGTAGTAACTGGAGAAACGAGAAGTGAATGTTTCTGCGGGGTAATGGCAAGCTGATTGGCTTGCATATCCTCAGACAGACTACGCAGTCATGTGATCGTGCAACTCAGAGGGAACATTGTTGCTGAGGTGGAATGTTCACTCTGTTCACATTAGTAAGAGACTCATGAGAACATTAGTCTAAGGCTATGGATTGCTCGGCTAGTGACATTACTACATCACTATGTGACCCTCCCACCCCGAAAATCATTTTCCCCTTTTTTAAAGGGCCATCTCAATAATTTAAAAAGAGGTTACTGATGCGTGATAGACTGATGTTCATTTAAAATGCTTATTATTTTACGATAGATCAATTATCAGCTATATTTATCAAAATTCATCAAGTTTCCACTCGTAAAGATTAAATCTCAAAGATATTAATAAATATTTGTGAAAGGAATTTGAAGGAACAAAGCACATGCTTTCAATCCAGATTATTCTGTTTCATGAAATATTGTGCTAACAATAAACAAATTAACTTGCAAAATCTCAGGAATAAAGACACTTATCTAAAAAGATGAAATGATTACACACAAAACAGATATTGAATGTCAATTCTTCTGTAGTTCACTGACTAAACGGAAGATCCTTCACATTTATTCACTGAGCCACAGAAAATTGCAAAGTTTTTTTGTTATTACTATTAGGACAAAGAGACAGGCCCCGAGTCTATTTCAGCTGAAATGGAAATCATACCTTGTGATATTGACTTTAACCTGATTCACACAAAGGCCCACTCAATGAACCATCCTCACTAAATGTTAATGCAAGATTTATTTAGAAATTTACCTCTTTAGATTCTGTTGAATTAAATAATTTTTCCATGCAGTTCATCTGATCATGTTCATTTTCCCTTAAATTGTTGTAGGGTAATGGATTACAATCAAGGTATCAAAGATAAACAGAAAATGTTTGGTGATATATCAACAATTAGTTATTGGCGCATAAAACTTCTCAAGTAAGAGTCTGTAGATTGTTGGAAAGAGGACTGAAAGAGGCCAGAAGTTCCACAACTTGGAAGATTTATGTAAAAATTTATTAGAATTGGAAATAGTTTAATGAGCTACAGCTTCATCTTAGTGACAATGATGTACAAAAGACCAATTGTCTTTATGGGGCAGGAGTGAGATTGAAATAATTTTTCACTCCTTGCTTGGTGGTGGAGCAGGTGGATGCTTGTGGATATAATGCCAATCAAGTGGCCTGCTTTGTCCTGGATGGTTTCAAGCTTTTTGAGTGTTGTTGGAGCTGTACTCATCCAGGCAAGTGGGGATTTTTTCACCACATTTATGACTTGTGTCTTGTAGATGGTGGACAGGCTTTGGGGAGTCAGGAGGTGAGTTACTCTGACCTGCTCTTGTAGCCACTGTGTTCATATGGTGAGTCCAGTTGACTTTTAATGGTAATATCATTGAATGTCAAGGCTTGATGAAGCAGCCGAAGATGGTTATGCATAGGACACTGCCCTGACATACCTTGGAGCTGAGATTATTGACCTCCAACAACTATCATCATTTCCTATGTGCCAGGTTTATCTCCATTCAGTCTCATAGTTTCCATTGATTCCACTATTGCTCAGGGTCTTTCATGCCACACTCAGTCAAAAGCAGCTTTGATGCCATGGACTGTCACTTTCCCCCGACCTCTGGAATTCAGCTCTTTTGTCCATGTTTGAACCAAGGCTGTAATGAGGTCAGGAGATGAGTGGCCCTGGTGGAACCCAAATTGGGCATCACTGAGCAGGTTGTTGCTGAGCAGGTGTTGCTTGATAGCACTGCTAATGATACCTTCTATCAGTTTACTGATGATGGAGAATAGACTGATGGGGTGATAATTTATTGGGTTGGATATGTCCTGCTTTTGAAATATGGGACAAACCTGGACAGTTTTCCACACTGTTAGGTAGATATCAGTGTTGTAAGTGTACTGGAATGACTTGGCGAGGGGAGCAGCAAGCTCTGGAGTAAAGTCTTAAGTACTATTGCTGGAATGTTGCAGTGCCAATAGCATTTACAGTATCCAGCACAGTTAGTTCTGCTATAGCACGTGTTTCGTCAACACAAATTGGCTTCAATGCCAATTTGTAGAATGTAAACTTTCCTTGCCTGTATTGGCTCTAGCGCGATTCCGGTCCCAATAGTTTAAATGGTACGACTATTGCAAGGTTTTCTTATAACGTGAGATCACATGAGAACAGAACTACCGCATTATAACTTTGCAGTCATCTCCCTCCAAAACAGTTATACCATTTTGGAAAGCATTGGGGGAGTTGATTCATCAGGGGAAGGCAGCAATAGCCAGGTTCATAGCACTGTGGCTTTCCTTGCTGTACAGAAGGGCGGGTAAAAGAGTGGAAGGACTCTAGTCATGGGGATCCAATTGTAAGGGGAGTAGATAGGCGATACTGTGGTCGAAAACAAGAAGTTGTCCCCCAGGTGCATGGGTCAGCGATGTCTCAGATTAGTTGCAGAACATTCTGAAGGGAGAGGGTGAACAGCCAGCTGTCGTGGTGCATATAAGCACCAATGATATAGGTAATAAATAGGATGAGGTCCTACAAGCAGAGTTTAAGGAGTTAGGAGCCAAGTTAAAAAGTAGGACCCCAGAGGTAGTAACCTCAGGATTACTACCAGTGATACATGCTGGTCAGAGTAGAAATGAAAGAAAAGGCAGGATGAATGTGAGGCTTGAAAGATGGTGCAGGAGGGAAGGGTTCAGATTTTTGGGACATTGAGACTGGTACTGGGGGGAGGTGGGACTATTACAATTTGGATGGACTAACCCTGGCCGGACTGGAACCAATATCCTTGGGGGTGCTTTTGCTAATGCTGTTGGAGAGAATTTAAACTAATGGGACAGGGGGATGGGAACCAAAGGAGGAGGTTAGTGGACATTAAGGAAGTAGTAACTAAAGCCTGTAAGGACTTGATCATAAAGTCAACGTGACTAAGGGAAAGAGTAACCAGGCAGCAGATGATCAATACAAAGGGACAGGTGGTCTGAGGTGCATTTGTTTTAATGCCAGAAGTGTAGTCAGTAAGGCAGATGGTGACAGACAATTTTAATTTTCTCAACATTGACTGGGATTCACTTAGTGTTAGATGTCTAGGTGGAGCAGAATTTGTAAGGAGCATTCAGGAGGATTTTAAAGAGCAATATGTAAATAGTCCAACTTGGAAAGGGGCTATTCTGGACCTGACATTGGGGAATGAACTGGCCAGATGGTTAAAGTTTCAGTAAAGGATTACTTTGGGAATAGTGATCACAATTCCGTAAGTTTTAGAATACTCATGGACAAAGATGAGAGTGTTACTAAAGGACAAATGCTAAATTAGGGAAGGCCAACTATCGCAAAATTCAGCAGGAGCTGAGGAATGTGGATTGGGAGCAGCTGTTTGAAGGTAAATCCATATTTGATATTTGGGAAGCTTTTAAAGAGAGGTTGATTAGAGTACAGGGCATACATGTCCCTGTGAAAATGAAGGATAAAAATGGCAAGATTAGGGAACTATGGAAGACAGGTGAAATTGTGAAACAAGGTAAGAGGAGAAAGGAAGCATGCATAACGTCTAGGTGACTAAAAACAGACAAAGCTTTGGAAGAATATCAGGAAATCTGAAACAATAAATTAAGAGGGCGAAAAGGGGTCATGAAATATCGTTAGCAAACAGCATTAAGGAATGATTTAGAGATGCCAGTGTTGGACTGGGGTGTACAAAGTTAAAAATCACACAACACCAGGTTATAGTCCAACAGGTTTAATTGGAAGCACACTAGCTTTTGGAGCTTCATCAGGTGATTATTAAACCTGTTGGACTATAATCTAGTGTTGTGTGATTTTTAGCATTAAGGAAAATTCCAAAGCTTTTTTTCATTCATATATAAGGAGCAAGAGTGTAACTAGAGAAAGGGTTGGCCCACTCAAGGACAAAGAAGGAAAGTTATGTGTGGAGTCAGAGAAAAGGGGTGAGATTCCTAATGAGTACATTGCATCAGTATTCACCAAGGAGAGAGGCATGAGGAATGTTGAGGTTAGGGATAGATGTTTGATTACTCTAGGTCAAGTCAGCATAAGGAGGGAGGAAGGTTTGTGTATTCTAAAAGGCATTAAGTTGGGCAAGTCCCCAAGTCCAGATAGGATCTATCCCAGGATACTGAATGAGGCAAAAGAGCAAATAGCTGGGGCCTTAATAGATATCTTTGCAGCAAACTTGAACACAGGTGAGATCCCGGAGGACTGGAGAATTGCTAATATTGTCTCCCTGTTTAAGAAGGGGAGCAGGAATAACTTAAGTAACCATAGATCAGTGAGCCTGACATCAGGTAGGGAAGCTGCTGGAGAAGATACTGAGGGATTGGATCGATTTACATTTGGAAGAAAATGGGCTTATCAGTGATAGTCAGCATGGTTTTGTGCAGGGAAGGTCATGTCTTGTCAACTTAATAGAATTCTTTGAGGAAGTGACAAGGTTGATTGATGAGGGAAGGACTGTAGATATCATATACATGGACTTAAGTAAGATGTTTAATAAAGTTTCCCGTGGTAGGCTGATGGAGAAAGTGGAGTCACATGACATCCAAGGTGTACTAGCTATATGAATAGATAACTGGCCGGGCAACATGAGACAGAGAGTAGTAGATTAGATTAGATTAGATTACTTACAGTGTGGAAACAGGCCCTTCGGCCCAACAAGTCCACACCGCCCCGCCTAAGCGCAACCCACCCATTCCCCTACAAGTGCCCCTTACCTAACACCACGGGCAATTTAGCATGGCCAATTCACCTAACCTGCACATCTTTGGACTGTGGGAGGAAACCGGAGCACCCGGAGGAAACCCACGCAGACACAGGGAGAACGTGCAAACTCCACACAGTCAGTCGCCTGAGGCGGGAATTGAACCCGGGTCTCTGGCGCTGTGAGGCAGCAGTGCTAACCACTGTGCCACCGTGCCGCCCACAGTAGTGGAAGGGAGTTTCTCAAAATGGAGAACTGTAACCAATGATGTTCCACAGGGATCCATGCTGGGACCATTGTTGTCTGTGATATACATAAATGATCTTGAGGAAGGTATAGGTGGTCTGATTAGCAAGTCTGCAGATGACACAAAGATTGGTGGAGTAGCAGATAGTGAAGGGGACTGTCAGAGAATGCAGCAGAATATAAATAGATTGGAGAGTTGAATGAAGTAATGGAAAATGTGAGGTGATGCATTTTAGAAGATCCAATTCAAGAGCAAACTAGATGGTAAATGGAAAAGCCCTGGGGAAAATTGATATATAGAGAGATCTGGGTGTTCAGATCCATTGTACCTGAAGGTGGCAACACAGGGCGATAGAGTGGTCAAGAAGGCGTACGGCATGCTTTCCTTCATTGGACGGGATATTGAGTACAAGAGTTGGCAGGTCATGTTACAGTTGCATAGGACTTTGGTTCGGCCACATTTGGAATACTGCGTACAGTTCTGATTGCCACATTACCAACAGGATATGGATCCTTTGGAGATGATGCAGAGGAGGTTCACCAGGATGTTACCTGGTATGGAGGATGCCAGCCATGAAGATAGGCTGAGTAGATTAGGATTATTTCCATTCATAGGACAAAGGTTGAGGCGGGTCCAGATTGAGGTCTACAAAAGCATGAGAGGTATAGACAGGGTGGATAGCAAGAAGCTTTTTCCCAGAGTGGGAGACTCAATTACTATGGTTCATGAGTTCAAGCTGAGAAGAGAAATATTTAAGAGATATATGCATGGAAAGTTCTTTACACAGAGGGTGGTGAGTGCATGGAACATGTTGCCAGCGAAGGTGGTAGAGGTGGGCACGATAGCATCCTTTAAGATTCACCTAGGCAGACACATGAATGGGCAAGGAGCAGAGGGATAAAGATACTTAGAAAATAGATGGCAGGTTTAGATAGAGGATCTGGATTAGCACAGGCTTGGAGGGCTGAAGGGCACTGTCTTTGTGCTGTAATTTTCTTTGTTCTTTATACTTTGCTGTATATCAGAACCAATTCAATAAATTTCATGACATTATGTGTAGTACAATGTATTGGCTGTAGACTGGCATCTGTGATGCTGGCGACCACTGCAGGACGCTGAGAAAGAGCAACAATTTAGCACTTCTGGATGAGGATTGCTGCGAATGCTTCAGTCTTATCCTGTGTATCAAATTGCTGGGCTCTTTCACCATTGAGGATGGGGATATTTGTGGAGCCTCCTCCTCCACCAGTGAGTTGTCTAATTGTCCATGACCATTCATTGTTGGAGCAGGACAGCAAAGCTTAGATCTGATCTGTTAGTTGTAGGATTGCTTAGCTCTATTGTTTGCTGTTTATGCTGTTTAGTAGCTATACCAAGTTGACCCCTTATTTTCAGGTATGCCTCACGCTGCTCCTGGCATGCCCTCCTGCACTCTCCATTGAATCAGCATTGATTCCCTGGCTTGATGGCAATAGTTGGGTGGGGATATGCCAGGCCATGGGGTTACAGACTGTATTAGAGTATGATTCTGCTGCTGTTGATGGCTTACAGTGTCTCCTGGATATCCAGTTGGTAGATCTGTCTCATTTAGCACAGTGATCATGCAAACAAGACGATGGAGGATATTCTCAAAGTGAAGGCATTACTTTGTCTCCAGACAAATTGTACAGTAGTCACTCTTACCAATTCTGTTGTGACAGATGCATCTGCAGCCAGCAGATTGGTAAGGATGAGATCAAGTTGATTCTTTCACCAGCTGCCATATATACATTCAACAGTTATGTTCTTTAAGTCTCTTATTCCTAGACTCTCCAACCTCTCTTTGTCTATACTGTCAAGGCCCCGAAGAATCTTGTATGTTCAGGAAGGTTGTCTTTCTTTTATCTATATTCCAATGAGAACAGTCACAATCTATTCAAACTCTCCACATAAGACAGTCCCTCTAATAACTGGTGTCAGCCTAGTGAATCTTCTCTGGATTGTCTCCAATGACAGTGCATCTTTCCTCATATAAGGAGGCCAAAAGTGTTCACAGTATTCCAGCTGTAATTTGACTATATCTTTGTGATTATGAATGCACTACTTCATCATTGTGGAAATAAAGAGAAGTTAATTTAAAAAAAAGAAATGAGATATCTTTTATCAATCAGTAACTGGCATTCTGAAAGTATTGCTGCATTTTGGAAGCATCAGGGCCCTTTAATATTCTGCATGTTCTGTTCCTGGCATAATCAAGGGATAAATTCCAAATAAAAAAGAAATAACAAAGACTTAAGTGCCCTGTCATGTTAGATCTTACTTTAGAGCAATATTAATGACTACCTACCCTGTGACCTTTCTCACCAGTTTCTCAGAATTTCAGCATGCGCTCATGAGTCACAGCATATTGAATGATCATATGCCATGAATATGAATGGCTTTGACGATAGTTCATATAAACATGTGTATTCCACTTTCAAAAAAGGTTAATAAACACTTTCCAGAAAAAAAATTTAGTTCAGGGAAATGGCATCTTTACTCAGGGTCTTCCTCTTTACTGTTGCATTGTGATGTTCCCCAAACATGATAGCCTGTAATGGACTAATGCAATTAGAGTCATGGAATTTACTGTCAGTAATTGCTGTTTCTAAAAAAAATATAAAATGTACTTCATCAGACAGTTAACTATGAGGCACAGCAAATAATACAGCTCACAACAGGGTCATTCTGTACATGAAAAATGATTGCAACTTTCTTGACTTCAGATAGAATTCTGTGAAAGCCTTCATGCTAAAGTCACTTTGTAACATCTCTGTTCTATAAGGTGGAAGCAGATTAAGTCCAGCATCATATTTATAAAGATTGTCAGTAACTTTGAAGTCAATGAGATGTCTTGGGGTCATGAAAAGTACTGATATGCAAATGTTTCTTTCTAGCACGCGATGTGAAAAATAAAGGCAGATATGCAGTCATTGTTTTTATGAACTTAATTTGAATAGTGCTGAAAAATGTGTTGCTGGAAATGCCCAGCAGGTCAGGCAGCATCCAAGGAGCAGGGGAATCGACGTTTCGGGCATAAGCCCTTCTTCAGGAAAGAATTTAAATTGTGGCAGCTCACAGAAGATGATCTAATATCAAAAACTGAATTTAAGTGGAAAAACTGGAGATTCTACAGAGCTTTTCAACATTGAAAGGAAGTGACTGAGAAGTCACCTGATACTTTTACAAAACGTGAATTATGGAACAGTGTCACAGTGGTTAGCACTGCTGTCTCATACCGCCAGAGACCCCTGTTCAGTTCCCACCTCAGGTGACTGACTGTGTGGAGTTTGCACATTTTCCCTGTGTCTGCGTGGGTTTCCTCTGGGTGCTCCAGTTTCCTCCCACAGGAAAGATGTACAGGTTAGGTGAATTGGCTATGGTAAGTTGCCCATAGTGTTAGGTGCATTAATCAGGGGTAAATATAGGGTAAGGGAATGGGTCTGGTTGGGTTACTCTTCAGAGGGTCAGTGTGGACTTGTTGGGCCTGTTTCCATACTGTAGGGAATCTAATCTAAGTCATTCTCTTTTGTGTCTATTCTGTGAAAAAGATGACTTTTGATGGTTAAACATAGCCTTTATTGAAAATACAAGAATATATTGTGCCTTAATTGAGTGACCATCAGAGTACAGTGTTATGTGAAGCATGTATTTCCAATAATTCCCCTTTCAGGACTCTTAATGATAGATGTGCACAAAGCTGTGACTCTTCCTGGAGATTAACCTGCTTTGGGTTACCAAGCTGGAAGTATGTAAACCTATAATAACTTATGTTTGCTGCTTTAAACAAAATAAAACCTGGAGTTAATCATTCTATGACAGATGATTGATCATTGGACTATTACCATTAACAGTAAGACTGTAAGATTAGAAACAGAATTAGGCTTATTAGTGGAAACATTTTCTCCACCTCCAATCTATCCAGGTCTCACAGTACACTGTAAGTTTTAATGATATCCCCTTCATCCTTCTAAAATCCATCGAGTATGACCCAGATTCCTTAACCATTTCTCATATGACCTGCTTTTGTGTTCCAACCCTCTTGAAATGAATGCTAATATTGCCTGTCTAACTGCCAACTGAATCTGCCTGTTAACCTTAAGAGAATCTTGAACTAGGACTCCTAAGTCTCTTTTTGCTTCAGATTTATAAAGCCTTTCCCTCTTAGAAAATAGTTTACACCTCTATTCTTCCTATCAAAATGCATAAACTTACACTTACACACAGTGCATTTCACCTGCCACTAATTTGCCCACTGTCTTAGCCTGTCCAAGTTCTTCTGCTGCCTCTCTGCTTCCTCAACACTACCTGTCTCTCCACCAATCTATCTGTCATTGCAAACTTAGCATCAATGCTCAGTTCTTTCATTGAGATCATTAATCTATAATGTGAATAGTTGTGGTCCCAATATTGAACCCTGCAAAACTGTACTGGTCACCAGCTACCATCAGGAAGAAGACCCCTTTATCCTTATACTCTGTCTTCTACCCGTCAGCCAAACCTCTAACCATGCTAGAGTGTGGTGCTGGAAAAGCACAGCAGGTCAGGCAATATCCGAGGAGCAAGAAAATCAATGTTTCGGGTAAAAGCCCTGATGAAGGGTTTTTGCCCAAAACGTTGATTTTCCTGCTCCTCGGAATCTGCCTGACCTGCTGTGCTTCTCCAGCATCACATTCTTGACTCTAATTTCTAGCATCTGCAGTCATCACTTTTACCTCTATCCATGCTAGTGCCTTTTCCCTAACACCATGGGCTCTGAACTTGTTTGGTAGCCTCCTGTGTGGTACTTTGTCAAAAGCCTTCTAGAAATCTAAATAGATCACATCCACTGGGTCTTCTTAATCAATCTTGCTCATTACCTCCCCAAAGAATTCGAACAAATTTGTCAGGAATGATTTCCCCTTCACAGAGCATTGTTGACTTAACCCTTTTTTACCATTTCCAAGTACTCTGCAATCTCATCCTTAATATTGGCTCCTCAAATTTTACTGACAAGCAAGGTCAAGAGAACCAGCCTATAATTTCCTGTCTTCTGCCTCTCCCCCTTCTTAAATAGAGTATTATCTTTGCCATTTTTTGGTCCTCTGGGAACTTCCCTGAGTCTAGTGATTCCTGGAAGCTTACAATCACCATGTCCACAGTTATCTCCTTCAGTGCTCTGGGGTGTAGTCCATTCAGTCTGGTGATTTATCCACCCCTCGGATTTTTCAAGGTTCCCAGCAACTTCTCCTTAATGATGGCAGTTAGACCTACCTCTTCCCGCTGACTCTCTTGAAGTCCTGGTATGCTACTAATGTCTTCCACCATGCAAACTGATGCAAAATACCCATTCAGTTCCTTCACCATTTTTTGTTCCATTATGTCAACTTCTTCAGTCTCACTTTCCAGCAATCCAATGTCCAAGCTTATCTCTCTCTCTCTCTCTCTCAGCTTTTATATATCTAAAATATTCTTGCAATCTTCTTTAATATTACTAGCTAGCTTCCAATATATTTCATCTTCTCCTCACTTATTTTTAGTTGGCCTCTGATGGTTTTTTAAAGGCTCCACAATCCTTTGGCTTCCCAATAACTTTTGCCACATTGTATGCTTCTTCTTTTCCATTTAGGTTGTGCCTGGCTTCTCTTATCAGTCACAGTTGCCTCATCCTCCCCTCAGTATGCTTCTTCTTCCTTGGGATGAATTTCTGCCGTACATCCTGAATTAACCCCCAGAAACTCCTGCTGTTGCTGCTCCGCTGTCTTCCCCTGCTAGTCGTACCTTTCAATCAACTCTGGCCAACTCCTCCCTCACGTCTTTGTGGTTACCTTTACTCAATTGTCATATCATTACATCTGATGCCAATCACTCCCTCCCAAACTGCAGGGTGAATTCTATCATATTATGGTCACTGTCCATTAAGCGTTCCTTCAGCTTAAGCTCCCTAATCAAATCAGCCTCATTATACATCACTAAAACCAGAGTTACCTGTTTCTAAGCTGCTCCAAAAATGTCTTGTAGAGATTCCAAGAAGTTATTTTCTTGAGATTTGCTACCAACTTGATTTTCCCGGTCCACCTGAATATTGAAGTCCCCCATGATTATTGCAATAGTGCCTTTTTTATATCCCTTTTTTATCTCCTGATTTATTTTCTGCAGCACATCCTCATTCCTGATGGGAGACCTGTAATAATTCCCTTCAGGGATTTATTTTCCTTTGCTGCTCCTCAACCTTACCCACACAGATTCTACAACTTCTGACACCTTATCACTCGCTGGCAATTTATTGTTATTACTGACAAACAAGGCAGTCCCACACCCTTTGCCCATTTGCCTGTCCTTTTGATTGGATGCACATCCTTGGACATTTAGTTCCTAGCCCTGATTGCTTTGCTGCCATATCTCTTTGATATTTACAATATGATACATACCAATTTAAATCCGCTACAAACTCATTTCCCTTGTTTCATGTACTACCTGCATTTTAAGTACACATAGTTCATCTATAACATGATGGTTGCGTTCTTGTGGAAACCCACATTATAGAAAAATTGCGCTTTAGGAACAGCCCTTGTTTCATGTACTACCTGCATTTAAGTACACATAGTTCATCTATAACATGATGGTTGCGTTCTTGTGGAAACCCACATTATAGAAAAATTGCGCTTTAGGAACAGCACTTCAAGAATGGGTGGTGTAATTATAGTACAGCCGACTCACGTTTTAAAGTTCATGCTTTAGAAACAGTTTCCGCAATTCGTCAATCGGGTTACAGCGAATTCGCATTAACACAATCTGCATTGTAGCAAAATGACCTGTACAACATCCTAAGACCTGTATTGACTGCCTTCTTTCTCATAGTTGTCCCCTTATCTCCTGTGCCTGAAGTTAGACCTGATCCTTTCCATACTCTCTGTCCTATTACTCACTGGAAACTTTAATAAGCTCTGCTGAGTCGTGCCCCTTTAATAGTTTTCATAATTTTCCATGCAACTGAGCTCATTCCCCCACTATTTAGTTTAAACTCCTATCCACAGCCCTGGTTGTGTGATTTGTCAGGATTCTTATCCCAGCATGATTCAGGAACAGCATGTCCAACTGGAACAGTGCTCTCCTCCCCCAGGACTGGTGCCAATGTCCCATAAATTCAAACTTACACCAAATTTTGAGCTATGCGTTTCCCTCTTTAATTGTGACCGGTGGTGGATGTTGATTGAAACTTTGACACAGCCAGTAGGTTGAAGAACGCCATGAAAAGTCCAAAGAAAAACAGCAAAATAAAATTCTGCAGAGCAGTGTGTGACACTTTTATGAATGTAGCAGGCAGACAGCTCCAGACAGAAAGAAACTCATTTAAACTGTAATCAGTCAACACAAGCTATGGAGACAGTAACTGTTCTGCAACTGAGCTTTGAAATGGACAGACAGGTACAACTGGAAAACAAAAGTAACAGATAAGACAGTTTGTGCTAAAGACAGTTACACATTTAAAAAAATCAGAACAGATCCAACTCAGAATTTAAAATCTGTGAACTAGCATTAGAGCCCAGAATGTAAGTTGAGAGAAAGAAGGCTGAAGTCTTACTAGATCAGTGCTGTAATAACTTAGACGATGGAACAAGAGAAGCTTGAGGCACTTACATTGCTGAGCTCTGGAACAAAACCTTCTCTATAAGCTGTAAAGTTTAGAAAAAAGGACAATTATAGATTCCCTACAGTGTGAAAACAGGCCATTTGGCCCAACAAGTTCACACTAACCCTCTGAAGAGCATTCCACCCAGATGCACTACCCCATCCTATTACTCTACATCTCTCCTGACTAATGCACCTAGGCTATATTTCCTTGAATACCATGGGCAATTTAACATCACCAATTCACCTAACTTGCACATCTTTGGACTGTGGGAGGAAACCAGAGCACCCGGAGGAAACCCACACAGACACAGGGAAAGAGTGTGCAAACTCTATACAGACAGTCACCCAAGACTGGAATCAAACTCCCTGGCACTGAGAGGCAGCAGGGCTAACCACAGAGCCACCATGCTTATTACAATCAAACCAGCAATATCAGGATAACTAGCAGTGCAATTTTAAGGTGAAGAAATATTTTGTTAAAAATCTGGTGTTGTCTATAAAGCACGGAATCTTGTGAGGTGACATTTTAAAAACCGGAAAATGTGTGCATCAAGTCATGAAGAAGGCAAAGTAGTGAAAATCCACCATTTTGTGTAAAAGAGCACAAGAAGTCCTGGGAAGAATGGAGAAAAGTGCAAATCTCCATTTAGGTTTAAAATAGAAAAACATTTTAAAATATATTGGAATAAATGAAGCAAAGATGCAAGGCTTTGAGATTTTAAAATAAATCAAATTGATTTCTCCTGCAAGATGGCAGTTTTAAAACATGCTGTAGTGCATGAGTCAACCTTCAGCCTCTTTATTGGTTACACCATCTGATCATTGAACATACAATTTGTTAGTCAGCAGATAAATCCCTAACACGAGGCCAGGATCAGCATGTATGCCTGTTTGAAAGCTAGCAAGAGAATGCTAAAAGCACGTTTTTAGAATATTCATAAAATTCCCCAGTTTAACTTCCTAATAGAATACAAAATGTAAAACAGCATTCAGAACTATGGTTCGAGCATGGCTGATGTAGAAAAACAAGTCATTAAGGTTTGCTCAGCAATTGTCAATGAAGGTGTACATAACAAGATTAACAGCCTGAAAAACTAACAGATCCCCAAAAGATATCAACCACGTCAGAAGACCAACTCAGAGTCAGATTAAGCTTTTGTATTCATTGACTAGAACTCACATAATTTAGAAAGTTATATAGAACCCATAGACTACTTCATGAGCAGAAGTAGGGAAAATTACTTATTGCATGATTTTTCAGTCTGGGGTCAAGCAAGCAGTATTGTTGAGTTGGTGAATGCCTACGTTTTTGTGGCAGTTTTCCAGAAAAACCAAAGACTTTTAGTGTTGAAGAGCAACGAAAGGACTGCCACAAGTATGAAGTGATCTGAAGACGTTAACAAATCTTATGGTTCTTAAGTGTAAACTCAACATTTGACACAATCACTGGAACACCCCAATACAATAAAATATATGGAAGATGTGGGCTTCTGAATGTAAAAAGAAATGCCCAACTTTCAATCAATTTTGTTAGGTATATGGCTGAAAATGTCATTGGCAAAGGCTTATGCAGCTACCAAGAGTCATGCTCTAACCCAAACTGACCATGGAACAAAGAACAAAGAACAATACAACACAGGAACAGGCTCTTCGGCCCTCCATGCCTAAGCTGACACATTTTGCCCTTCCATACTAAAACTGTCTTCACTTACAGGATCCATATCCCTCTATTCACTTCCTATTCATGTATTCATCCAAGTGTTTCTTGAATGTTGCTATTGTGTCTACTTTCACCATCTCCTCTGGCAACCTGTTTGGACACTCATCATCCTTTGTGTGAAAAATGTGCCTTGCACATCTCTTTTAAACATCACCCTTTGCCCTTTGCACCTTGAACCTGTGTTCCCGAGTATTTGGCCCCTCCAACCTGGGGGAAAAAAATCCTTGTAATCTCCACTCTATCAATGTCACTCACAACTTTATCAACCTCTATCAGTTGCCCCTCAACCTCCTGCATTCCAGTGAAAACAGACCCAGTCTATTCAAACCTTTCTTCAAAGCTAAAAATCCCCCATATCAGACAACACCTTGGTTCCTTCTGTCCCTTCTCCAAAGCATCCACATCCTTCTGATAGTACAGTGACTAGAACTGTACACAATATTCCAAGTATGGCCTAACTAAAGTTATATAAAGCTGGAGCGTAACTTGCCTATCCTTATACACAATGCCCCTTCCAATGAAGCAAACATGCCATTGGCTGTTTTTACTACCTTATCTACCTGCGCTGCCACCTTCAGTGATCTGTGGACCTACACACCCTAATCCCTTTTCATACCAATACTCCGAAGGATTATGCCATTCACTGTATCATTTCCACTTGTATCTGACCTTCCAAAATGCATCATGGATTCTGGGTAATCCAAGATGGAGGACGGGAAAAATTTCTGGCTGTAAGAGCTGCTCCATGTTTTTGAGGTATTTTAGGTGTTGGAGGTTACTTCCTCAAATTCCAGGAGCAGCAATTACTGTTTTATATGCTGTTGCATTGTGTTGGAACTTTGGAAAAAAAAAAGTCAAAACAACAGCAGTTTTAAAAGGGAGAAGAACAGACAAAGGAAGCACATGGTGAGGTCAGTGCAGGAGACAGAGAGAGAGAGAGAGAGAGAGAGAGAGAGAACCTGCACAGTTACCACCTTTGCTGTTTGAATTCGTGTATTGCTGGACATCGGAGAGCGTCTGGGAAAATTAACAAACAGTGAAATTCACAACTAATCTTGGAGGAACTGTTGGGCGAAGTTCACAGCACAGAATCAGATAAGTTAATCATTGTTTTAAGTCTGTCCAAGAGAAAAGCTGCTGTAGTGAGTATAGTGGATTCTTTCTTGATTATATGTTTATGGAGATAAGTCTTTTGATTAAATTTAAAATATAAGCCATAGCTATTAATTTAACCTGGGGCAGTGTTTGTAGAGGAATAAGACGGTGTTATTTTCTGTGTCTGTAGATTGTGAAGGAGCAAAAATGGCCTTTGCAGTGATATGTACTTCTTGTCAGATGTGGGAGTTTAAAGAGAGTTTAAGGGTTACTGCGGATTATATCTGCCATAAATGCTGTTGGATGCGAATCTTATCAGATCGAGTGGATCGGTTGGAGAGACAGATAGAAGTGATGAGGAATTTGCAACAGCAACAGTATAGGAAGGGGGGGAAGTCTCAGATACAGTCACATAGATGGGTTAATTCCAGGAAGGGTAAGAGAGGTAGGCAGCTAGTGCAGGAGTCTTTTGTGGATATACCCATTTCAAACAGGTATGCTGTTTTGGAAAAAGTAGGGAGTGATGGATTCTCCAGGGAACGTAGCACGAACAGCCAAGTTTCTAGTGTTGAGACTGGTTCTAATGCAACAAGGGATACATCGGCTTCCAAGAGATCAATTGTGTCAGGGGATTCTGTAGTCCGATGTACAGACAGACGTTTCTGTGGCCAGCAGAGAAAAAGCAGAATGGTGTGTTGTTTCCCTGGTGCCAGGATCAAGGATGTCTCAGAGAGGGTGCAGAATGTTCTCACTGGGGAGAGGGGCCAGCAAGAGGTCATTGTCCACATTGGAATCAATGACATTGGAAGGGAAAAGGTTGAGATTCTGAAGGGAGATTACAGAGAGTTAGGCAGAAATTTAAAAAGGAGGTCCTCAAGGGTAGTAATATCTGGATTACTCCCAGTGCTACGAGCTAGTGAGGGCAAGAATAGGAGGATAGAGCAGATGAATGCATGGCTGAGGAGCTGGCGTTTGGGAGAAGAATTCACATTTTGGGATCATTGGAATCTCTTTTGGGGTAAAATGACCTGTACAAGAAGGAGAAATTGCACCTAAATTGGAAGGGGACTAATATACTGGCAGGGAAATTTGCCAGAACTGCTCGGGAGAATTTAAACTAGTAAGGTGGGGGAGGTGGGACCAGGGAGATAATGAGGAAAGAGAAAATGACCATAGAGCTCATGGAATCACATAGCACGGAAACAGACCTTTCGGTCCAACCAGTCCATGCTAACCACAATCCCAAACTAAACTAGTGCCACCTGCCTGCACTTGGTCCATATCCCTCCAAACCTTTCCTATTCATGTACTTTTCCAAATGTCCATTACACATTGTAACTGTACACATATCCATCACTTCCTCTGGGAGTTCATTCCACACATGAACTACTGTGTAAAAAAAAAGTGCTCCTTATGTCTTTTTTAAAACTTTCTCCTCTCACCTTGAAACTATATCCCCCAGTCTTTAAATCCCACACCTGAGGGGAAAGACTCCTGTCATTCACCTTATTCATGCCCCTCATGACTTTATAAACCTCTATAAGGTCACCACTCCAGTGAAAGAAGTTCCAGCCTCTCCTTACAACTCAAACCCTCCATTCCCGGCAACATTAGAATTGATGTGCTCTTCATTAAACTATATCTATCTGCAAGCACTTGGGTTCTCTCCCTGGTGCATGGTTAGGAACATGGGACTGGGATATCATAGCAATTACGGAAACATGGCTCAGGGATGGGCAGGACTGGCAGCTTAATGTTCCAGGGTACAAATGCTACAGGAAGGATAGAAAGGGAGGCAAGAGAGGAGGGGGAGTGGCATTTTTGATAAGGGATAGCATTACAGCTGTGCTGAGGGAGGATATTCCCAGAAATACATCCAGGGAAGTTATTTGGGTGGAACTGAGAAATAAGAAAGGGATGATCACCTTTTTGGGATTGTATTATAGATCCCCCAATAGTCAGAGGGAAATTGAGAAACAAACTTGTAAGGAGATCTCAGCTATCTGTAAGAATAATAGGGTAGTTATGGTAGGGGAGTTTAACTTTCCAAACATTGACTGGGACTGCCATAGTGTTAATGGTTTAGATGGGGAGGAATTTCTTAAGTGTGTACAAGAAAATTTTCTGATTCAGTACGTGGATGTACCTATTAGAGAAGGTGTAAAACTTGAACTACTCTTGGGAAATAAGGCAGGGCAGGTGACTGAGGTGTCAGTGGGGGAGCACTTTGGGGCCAGCGACCATAATTCTATTCGTTTTAAAATAGTAATGGAAAAAGATAGACCAGATCTAAAAGTTCTAAATTGGAGAAAGGCCAATTTTGACGGTATTAGGCACGAACTTTCGAAAGCTGATTGGAGGCAGACGTTCGCAGGTAAAGGGACGGCTGGAAAATGGGAAGCCTTCAGAACTGAGATAATGAGAATCCAGAGAAAGTATGTTCCTGTCAGGGTGAAACGGAAGGATGGTAGGTATAGGGAATGCTGGATGACTAAAGAAATTGAGGGTTTGTTGAAGAAAAAGAAGGAAGCATATGTAAGGTATAGACAGGATAGATCGAGTGAATCCTTAGAAGAGTATAAAGAAAGTAGGAGTATACTTAAGAGGGAAATCAGAAGGGCAATACAGGGACATGAGATAGCATTGGCAAATACAATTAAGGAGAATCCAAAGGGATTTTACAAATATATTAAGGACAAAAGGGTAACTAGGGAGAGAAGAGGGCCCCTCAAAGATCAGCAAGGCGGCCTTTGTGTGGAGCCACAGAAAATGTGGGAGATACTAAATGAATATTTTGCAACAGTATTTACTGTAGAAAAAGAATATGGAAGATATATACTGTTGGGAAACAGATGGTGACATCTTGCAAAATGTCCAGATTACAGAGGAGGAAGTGCTGGATGCCTTGAAATGGTTAAAAGTGGATAAATCCCCAGGACCTGATCAGGTGTACCCGAGAACTCTGTGGGAAGCTAGAGAAGTGATTGCTGGGCCACTTACTGAGATATTTGTATCATCGAGAGTCACAGGTGAAGTGCTGGAAGACTGGAGGATGGCAAACGTGGTGCCACTGTTTAAGGAGGGCGGTAAAGACAAGCGAGGGAACTATAGACCAGTGAGCCTGACCTCGGTGGTGGGCAAGTTGTTGGAGGGAATCCTGAGGGACAACTTGTACATATATTTGGAAAGGCAAGGACTGATTCGGGATAGTCAACATTGCTTTGTGCATGGGAAATCATGTCTCATAAACTTGATTGAGTTTTCTGAAGAAGTAACAAAGAAGATTGATGAGGCCAGTGCAGTAGATGTGATATGTATGGACTTCAGGAAGGCGTTCGAATAGGTTCCCCATGGGAGACTGATTGGCGAGGTTAGATCTCATGGAGAACTAGCCATTTGGATACAGAACTGGTTGGAAGGTAGAAGAGAGAGGGTGGTGGTGGAGGGTTGTTTTTCAGACTGGAGGCCTGTAACCAGTGGAGTGCCACAAGGATCTGTGCTAGGCCCTCTACCTTTTGTCATTTACATAAATGATTTGGATGCGAGCATAAGAAGTACAGTTAGTAAGTTTGCAGATGACACCAAAATTGGAGGTGTAGTGGACAGTGAAGAGGGTTACCTCAGATTACAAGAGATGGGCCAATGGGCTGAGAAGTGGCAGATGGAGTTTAATTCAGATAAATGCGAGGTGCTGCATTTTGGGAAAGCAAATCTTAGCAGGACTTATACATTTAATGATAAGTTCCTCGGGAGTGTTGCTGAACAAAGAGACCTTGGAGTGCAGGTTCATAGCTCCTTGAAAGTGGAGTTGCAGGTAGATAGGATAGTGAAGAAGGCGTTTGGTATGCTTTCCTTTATTCGTCAGAGTATTGAGTACAGGAGTTGGGAGGTCATGTTGCGTGGCTGTACAAGACATTGGTTAGGCCACTGTTGGAATATTGCATGCAATTCTGGTCTCCTTCATATTGGAAAGATGTTGTGAAACTTGAAAGGGTTCAGAAAAGATTTACAAGAATGTTGCCAGGGTTGGAGGATCTGAGCTACAGGGAGAGGCTGAACAGGCTGGGGCTGTTTTCCCTGGAGCATCGGAGACTGAGGGGTGACCTTATAGAGGTTTATAAAATTATGAGGGGTATGGATAGGATAAATAGACAAAGTCTTTTCCCTGGGGTCGGGGAGTCCAGAACCAGAAGGCACAGGTTTAGGATGAGAGGGGAAAGATATAAAAGAGACCTAAGGGACAACTTTTTCACGCAGAGGGTGGTATGTGTATGGAATGAGCTGCCAGAGGATGTGGTGGAGGCTGATACAATTGCAACATTTCAGAGACATTTGGATGGGTATATGATTAGGAAGGGTTTGGGGGGATATGGGCCGGGTGCTGGCAGGTGGGACTAGATTGGGTTAGGATATCTCGTTGGCATGGACGGGTTGGACGGAAGGGTCCGTTTCCATGCTGTACATCTCTATGACTCTATGACCTCATATTTCTCTGGATTAAAGTCCATCTGCCATTGTTCTGCCCATACCTCTAGCTCATCTATATTGTGCTGTATCTTCTGACAATCCTCCTTACTATCCACAAGTCTATCAATCTTTGTATCTTCTGTTAACTTACTAATTAAACCAGCTATGTTTTCCTCCAAATTGTTTATGTGGACCACGCACAGCACAGGTCCCAACACTGATCCATGTGGAACACCACTGGTCACAGCTCTCCATTCTGAAATACATCCTTCCAAAATTAGCCTCCACCTCCAATGATTAAGCCAGTTCTGATTCCATCTTGCCAGCTCACCCCTGATACTATGTGACTTCACCTTTTGTACTAGTCTGTCATGAGGGACCTTGTCAAAGGCTTTACTGAAATCTGTGTCGACATCAACTGCCTTTCCATCATCAATCATCTTTCTCACATCCTTAAAAAGCTCAATCAAGTTAATGAGGCACAATCTCCCTCCCCTCCCCTGGACAAAATTTTGCTCTCGCTAACAAATCCATTTGCTTCTAAATGAGTATCGAACTTGTCCCTGAGAACCTTTTCCATTAATTTCTCTCCCACCAACATGAGACTCACAAGCCTGTAGTTTCCTGGATTAACCTTGCTAATCTTCTTAAACAATGGGATAACATTGGCTATCATCCAGCCCTCTGGGACCTCACTTGTGGCCAAAGAGGGCACAAAGATGTCTGTCAATACTCCAGCAATTTATTTTCTTGTCTCTCTCAATATTCTGGGATAGATCCCATTACAACTCAAGGACTTATCTACCTTAATACTTTTTAAGATGCACAACACCTTTTCCTTTTTAATATTAGCTTGACTTAGAAATTTGATACTCCTTTCCCTGAAACCATTCTCCACCAATTCCGTCTCATTGGTGAATACTGACAAAAAGTATTCATTTTGGATCTCACCTCCCTCTTCTGGCTTCAAACATAGATTCCCTCCTTTGTCCTTGAGTGGACCAACCCTTTCCTTGGCTGCTCTCTTGCTTCTTATGTATGCATAAAAAGTTTTGGGATGCTCCTTAATCTTGTTTGCTAATGATTTTTCGTGATTCCTTTTAGCCCTTCTAATTCCTTGTTTAAGTTCTTTCCTACTTTCCTTATATACTTCAAGGTCTTTGTCAGTTCCCATCCTGGACAGGGAGTATTGTCAAGCTGCACTTACAAACACTTACTGTCATACTAAAGTTGTCAGCCTAAAGTTATCATCAAACCAGAATCTGATGATGTGCAGAGTAAGATAATAAATAGTGAACACATGTTTCACACTGCCAACCTTTTGGAACGCATCAATGTCATCACACTGCAGCAAGTGGTTGGAGAAAAATTTGTTTTGGCGATCAAGAACCAGAGGGGTCACTGTTTATGAATAAGTGGCCACCATTTAATTAGAGATAAGGCAAAAAAATCTCTTAGATTGTCCTGAATCTTTAAATACATCTTACTGAAAAGATGTTGCAACAGAGTTCCTGAATCTTTGTAAAGAACGGGTGGCATGGTGGCACAGTGGTTAGCACTGCTGCCTCACAGCGCCAGAGACCCGGGTTCAATTCCCGCCTCAGGCGACTGACTGTGTGGAGTTTGCAGATTCTCCCCGTGTCTGCGTGGGTTTCCTCCGGGTGCTCCGGTTTCCTCCCACAGTCCAAAGATGTGCAGGTCAGGTGAATTGGCCATGCTAAATTGCCCGTAGTGTTAGGTAAGGGGTAAAGGTAGGGGTAGGGGTGTGGGTGGCGGGTCGGTGTGGACTTGTTGGGCCGAAGGGCCTGTTTCCACACTGTAAGTAATTAATCTAATCACCGATAGATAAGTTTTGTTATAAGAAATGTCATCAAAGGTTGGTAGCAATTTAGATCTGAAGTTACAATCAGATCAATTGTATTTTATTAAATAACAAATCAGACTCGAGTGGCCAAATGACCAACATGCAAATTATGTGGCTTCAGAAAGCTACTGATAATTTTTTTTTAATTGGCTAAGATTGATACAGGGACAAATGCCAATGTATTGTCCCTAGGCATTTTTAAAACAAAGTATATCCATAGACATGGGAAACCATGACTAACCATTACAAATGTAAAGTATTCAATGTACTATGGTTTATCAATTTCATGTGCCGGATTAATACTGCTCCAAGCACAAGTGCAAACAATCTACCTCAATGTTGCAGATGTTCTACATTGTGGATACAGACGGACTAACAGTTGCAGGTATACCAATGTACTGTAATCCCCTGCTAGTCACAATTCACAGAAACAGTCAAACCTCAGAAACACAACAAAAACACCAGAAAACTATTCAAGAAACATTAGGAAAAAAACCTATGAAGGAAGAATGGAATATTTCACTTTGTTCTGGATAACCTGAAGCAAAATCTCAATTCATAGAGAGAAAATTGAAAGTTCAAGAAGAAAAGGCTGAAATTCTAGCTCAAGATAAATCTGTGAATATTGTCACAAAGCTAGTCCTTTTTTTCTCTAAAAGCTGTTCCTTGTCTCAAGGAGACTCTGTCCTTGATTTTTTTCAGAGGGACAATAAATTCAGCCAGGCTCCGATCAGTCTGGTTTGGTCCAGAGATGAAAAGGATTTTGAGAGGTCTTTTGTATATATGTAAACAGATGAGACTTCAGGCCAAAGTGGTCATGCTCAGAAGTGAAAGGGGAGCGGTCAGCTCTTTAGCTGGACTGAGCAGGTTTAGTTCAGTCTTGAACTGGGAAGTTCAATAGGGAGCTGTGTGGAAATTCTCTCTCTTTTCAACTTCAATCTGTAAGCATGTGTTCCATTTATACTGGTTTTTAAAGAGAGTTTGCTTATTGGGATTGATGTCTATATTTGGAAGAGCATAATTAAGCCTAGTTGGATAGGTTGAGTTCTGTAGGGGTTCTTTATTCTGTTATTTGTGTTTTATTGTGTAATTTTGTGAATAAAGTTTTGTCTGGTTAAAATCTAGTAGTCAACCTAGCTAACTTACTCCAGGTAATTTTCACTGTACACTTACCAAAGCTAATTGCAAAGTTATGGTCTGGGGCTGCCTGCTTAAGAATGTTTTGTGTGCAGGCCTAGTCCATAACAATATCATCTCTGAGATGATGAAGTCCTTAGGGGATACTTTCACTCAGCTTACAAAGCTGAAAGAAGAGTTGTTAGAGAGAGTACAAATATAGAATAAACTGTTAAGCTGTGTCCAATCAACCCAATGAAAAGACTTATGGTTTATGGAAAGATCTGGAGGAATCTGCATATAAAGAGATCAGGCTCTGCTGCTTCAGCAACAGAAACATCAGTTTGAATGAAAAGCAATGCTGGAGAAGGTGATAGATCTGTGAAAACAGGTGAAGATGTACAGCACACAGCAAGCAGTTGCAAATCATTCATTTATTTATTTTCAGAAACAAGAGCAACAGCAAGTGGAAGAGAGCCAGGCCTCAAAAAAAAAGCAAAGGCTGGATAGTTGTTAGAGCAGACCATGAAGAAGAAAATATACTAGGCCAAAAAAAGGCTAAAGGTTTCATAGAAATAGGGGAAGGGGTCAGACCAAAAGTTTCAAATTGAGCTAGAAGCTCTTAAGGAACAATATGGTAAATGATTTGAAGCTCAGATCTGTTTGGTGATGATATTTACCAAGGAACAATAGAGTACAACATTAAGGAAGGGCCATGTGTGTAGAACTACCGTGCGTCTACATTTTAACAATAAGAGAATATTAGTGTAAATTGACTATCACAAGCTGAAAACTGCAGTGGTGAGGGGTGGGTGAGGTTGTACTGGTCACATTCTCCAACTTCCTCCTGGAGAGAGATTTCCACCCTGAACCAGCAAACAAGTCACCTCCCATAAAACATTGCTAGCTGTCTCCAGACAGTGAGAATGGGGCTTCTACTACTCTGTGGAATGATGCTCTTTCATTAGGTGCTGCTGGGCAATCTGATTGGCACATAGCTCCAGAGGTCGTAACAGCACTAAATTTCAGTGGCAGGAGCTGTTGGGATTGCAAAAGAGCCCTTAGATGAAGGCCACATTGGACCCAGAGAGAAGCAAGTCAGGGATATTGACCCCAGCTGGGATTGAGTAGCAGAAGGAGGTTGGTGAAGGGGTCAGGGCAGGTTTTAGAACATAGAACATGACAGCACAGTACAGGCCCTTCAGCCGTCGATGTTGTGCCGACTCATGGAACCAATTTGAAACCCATCTTTCCTACACTATTCCATTTTCATCCACATGTTTATTCAATGGCAATTTAAATGCCCTTAAAGTTGGTAAGTCGACTTCTGTTGCAGGAAGTGCGTTCTACACACCTACTGCTCTCTGAGTGAAGAAACTACCTCTGACATCTGTCCTCCATCTATCACGCCTCAATTTAGATCTATGTCCCCTCTCACATTCCGAGGAAAAAGGCTCTCACTGTCCACTCTATCTTAGGCTCTGATTCATAGGAAGTAACAAAACAGGAGGAGGTGGTGGGAGGTTAGTAAGGGGATATGGTGGGGAGCATCTCAGTGAGAGATGTTCTCAATGTGCACAGGGCACCCCAAAGGATAAACCGTTTCCTTTGTGCCTTTTGATGAGTTGCATTTAGAATATGGCCTTCCCTTCCTGCCTGACAAAACATGTATTATGCCACATATTCAAGTCAAATGTTTTGTTGATAACTGCCTGTTGTTTCTAAAACTGAAGCTGCTGTCAAGTTAATTGGCTGCCCACATCCAATTTTTGTAGCACAGGGATTGGTGGGATTCTAGCAGTTTGACCACCCACCATGCTTTATATGACTTCATACAACAACAGGCCTGACAGAGACCCATAAAATCAAGCTCATGCTTCCCAAGAAATGCCCCAAGAAATGAAACCTTACATTTTCAGAATTGTGTTCAAGATTGAAGCTCAACTAGTTAATTGCTCATTGGTTATATTGATTAAGTTCGGAAATATGGCTTGTAATCCTTGACCTGGAAACTTTGCTTGGTAATTTGAGGGCAGTTCAACTGATTTTAGCATTGCTGGCTATGGGACAGTCTAGGCACCTGGAGATTAGCTATAAATCCATAAGCTTCAAACTTCTTTCATTGTGGTAGTGATTTCTAGCTTTGTATTGTACAGAATTTGGTATAATGATATCTATAAAATAAATGTAACGTTTCCTGAAAGAATTGAAATTATCTTTGAACATCTACTTCAGAGGACTTCACACAGTATGTGTAGATGATCTAGAATTCATGTCTCATGTTCTTAAAGCAACTGTAAACTTCAAATAAATAAGCTACAAATCCAGTTCATACCAAACAGTGTTTGTGGTCTATTTTAAAATGCATTGTGCTGTCATGTCAAATTGAACTGCTTCTTTGAATTTAAGTTGTTCCATCTATAAAATAAACTCAAAAGATGTATAAATGTCCTTGTAAATTCAACAAACACAACTCACAATGTCATTCATTGTAACTGTGATAAAGATGCAGTATTTTTCTTTGTCTATGCTCAGCTTGCTCACTGGCCTTTTAAATCCAGTCAGAATACACAAAAGACTCAAAGATAAAAAGAAACAATCAAAATCACAGTCTCTCCATTAAATATGGGCTGATTTTAAAACTGTAAAATAGATGGGAGGAACTAAACAATTGAGAGATTTAATCAGTTGAATGCACAAAAACCAATTATTTTTCCCTCCTAACCTCCAGTTATGAAATTTCAAAGAAGCGAAGGCAACCTGTGAAAGGTTATATAGGTGGCTGGATCTGTTCATTAAACAGATTTGAGCTGGGCAGAGTGACATTGAGACAGTCAGTTTGGTATTCTTCAAGCTTCTGATCTTTTATAGTTTTCATTTTGAAGGATCCTGGGGCTATTAGCTTGACATTTGGATTTTGAGATTGTTACTTGACATATCTTGAAATGCTAGTGAGAGTCTGGACTTGTTTGCAAATTGTGGCTAACTATGAGCTGTTCAAAGAGTTGGAATCCTCAGTGCATGGGCATGCGCAGCATTCAGACTAGCATCTATATCACTCACAAAACAACTTGTACCATCTAAAGATAATCCATTAACAGATCTGATCACTCAAATTAGAGTGATCAGGCTAATGATCTCATGGTGTTTGTGTCCTATAAAAGGAATAGAGTAGGTAGAAGTAGCTACATCCTCGACATGAAGACAAATGTCAGGAAAAATCCTTGTGATTAAAGTAACTCAGCAGTTCATTATTCTCAGTGCAGTTAAGTCCAGGACATATTCCATGTATCTAATCAACTTATCAATTAGGACAATGTGAGGACTGCAGATGCTGGAGATCAGAGTCAAGAGTGTGTTGCTAGGAAAGCACAGCAGGTCAGGCAACATTCAAGGAGCAGGAAAATCGACGTTTCTGGCATAAGCCCTTCATTAGGATCCTAATGAAGGGCTTATGCCCGAAAAATCAATTCTCCTGCTCCTCGGATGCTGCCTGACCTGCTGTGCTTTCCCAGCAACACACTCTCGACTCTATTTGGTTTATGTTTAACTTTTTCATTTGATGAGAGCATTGTTGACAAGGTCAGTTTGTGGACTCAATCAACTTCTCTGGTTACCCCTCATAGCCTTTGACTCCTTTGTCTATCAAGAATTTATCTACCTCTGACTCAAAAATATTCAAAACACAATTTCCGTTGCTTCATAGACCCAAGCTCCACTGAGAGAAAACAATTCTCATCTGCACCCCGATAGGAGACAACATATTTCTAAACAATGTCCCCTGGTTCTAGTATCTTATACAAGAATAAACATGCTTTCAGCATCCATCTTGTCAAGTCCCTTCAAGATCTTATGTTTCAACAAAATCACCTCTCATTCTTCTAAACACCAGTGAATACTAATCCAACCCTTCCAACCTTCCTCATAAGGCAATCCCCTCATCACGGGAATCATACAATGAACCTTCTCCAAATGGCTTCTAATGCAATTGTGTGCTTTCTGAAATAAAGAGACAAAAAATGTTTCTTAGTTGTCAATGCCAGTGAGGACTCCTTAAGACAATGAATGTTGATGTTAATCCGTGTGAATTGTTCTAAGATGTATGAGCTGTAAAGGTCTAGAGGAAACGGAGAACAGCCCCGAGAATAATGATGATGATGATGAAAGTAAGAATATGAGGTGAATTTTAAGCTGTCAGGGTTGGTACGTTTCCATATGAATGATTGGTTAAAATGTCTGATGCTGCAGAAGTGTCAGGAAGTTTTGCAAGAACCTGCCAAATTCTACCCGAGCCCAATCTGCAGAATGTGAGAAATGTACGTGGGGTAGGCAGGTTGGCTGTTTAAAATGTTAAATGCTCATTTCAGGATTCTGAATTTAGCAGGGCCATCAGTGTCTTGTATTTTCTGGAGATCACCAAGGATAACACAAAGTGCTAGAACCATAGGAATTGCAACCAACAGTGTGCCACAAGGGTCGGTGCTGGGTCCATTGCTTTTCGTCATTTGTATAAATTATTTGGACATGAACATAGGATTTATGGTCAATAAGTTTGCAGATGACACCAAAATTTGCGGTGTAATGGACAACAATGAAGTTTACCTCAGAATACAATGGGATCTTGATCAGATGGGCCAATGGGCTGAGGAGTGGCAGATGGAGTTTAATTAAGATGAATGTGAGGTGCTGCATTTTGGAAAAGCACATAAGAGTAGGACTTATACACATTATGGCAAGGTCCTGGGGAGTGTTGCTGAACAAACAGACTTTGGAGTGCAGGCTCATAGTTTGTTGAAAGTGGAGTCACAGGTTGTCAGGATAGTGAAGAAAGCATTTGGTATGCTTACCTTTATTGGTCAGTGCATTGAATATAGGAGTTGGGAGATCATGTTGCGGTTATACAGGACATTGGTGAGACCACTTTTGGAATACTGCATGCAATTCTGCTCTCCTTGCTATTAGAAGGATGTTGTGAAAAATGAAAAGAGTCCGAATTGATTTACCACAATGTTGCCAGGGTTGGAGGATTTGAGCTGTCGGGAGAGATTGAATAGATTGGGGCTGGAGCTTCAAAGGCTTAGGGGTGACATTAAAGAGGTTTAAAAAGTCATGAGAGGTATGGATAAGGTGAATAGCCAAGGTCTTTTCCCTCAGGTGGGGGACTCCAAAAATAGAGAGCATAGATTTAAGCTGAAATGGGAAAGATTTAAAAGGAACATAAGGGGCAACTTCTTCACAAAAAGGGTGGTATGTGAATGGGATGAGCTGCCGGATGAAGTAGTGGATGCTGGTACGATTACAACATCTAAAAGGCATCTGGATGGGTATATGAATAGGAAGGGTTTAGAGGGATATGGGCCAAATGCTGGCAAATTGGGCAACATTTATATAGGATATCTGGTTGGCATGGACGAGTTGGACCAAAGAGTTTGTTTCTGTGCTGTACATCACTATGACTCCTTGAGTTGATGTGGGGAAGCAACATGTCAACAACAAATGCCTTAACTAAGGAGTTAAAAATCACACATACATCTGGCTATGGTCCAAGTTTATTTGAAAGCACTAGCTTTCGCAGTGCTGCTCCTTCATCAGGTCGTTGTGGAGTATGAGATCGTAGGACACAGATTTATAGTAAGAGTTTACTATGTGATGTAACTGAAATTATATATTGATAAAGAGCTGGATTGCTTGTTAAGTCTCTCATCTTTTAGAATGAACATGTTGGTTTCAGTTCTTTTTCAATATTTAATTTCAGTTACATCACACTACAAACTTTTGCAATAAATTTTATGTTCTAGATGTTACACTCCACAATCACCTGATGAAGGAGCAGCACTCTGAAAGCTAGTGATTCCAAATAAACCTGTTGCACTATAATCTGGTGTTGTGTGATTTCTAACTTTGTACACCCAGTCCAACACTGGCACCTCCAAATCTTAGCTAATGAGTGTTAACACCTGGTTCATTGTTTAAGTGAAAAGTTTGTCCTCACAAACTTGTTCTGAGTGTGTACTTGTACTGAAATGGATTTACAAAATATTGAAAGCCAGTTTTACAAACTTGGATTTCTTTTGCCTTTGGTCTGCACTTCCCATCTGTTACTGTTCAGCATGGGAGCTGCTTAAGAGCTCTCCACAGATGAGAGGCACAGCAACTGAGCAGCAGCCTTCTCCTTTAACAACCTGTCACTCCACAGGAGAGGGGGAAGCATCAGGAGATGATGTCCCTAGTACAAGATATACTGGCAACAGCTAAACACAATGGACATGAGCTGAGCACCAGTGATTGAGATTGTTTACAGTTTCTTGTCAGGTAATTGCTGGTATTGTAGCCCCCGGTATGTGACTTTCTGCTAAGGTGTATTTGGTGGACACAAATTGCAACTGGGTGTTAGATTTACCACGGTCCTTGATATGTTTACCTCTGCTTCCTTTGGGAGATCTGTCGATGATATTTGTATGAGTGATCGGGAAAGGTACAACCTAATCAGCCAAACAGACTACTATTGCTCCAATGTTTTGCGGCATTGCAGCAACAGGATTGTTGCTGAATAAGCAATTGTGATGTTGCAGATGTGATTTAGGTGTCTGGACAGTCTGTGGGAGTCTTCTGAGGATTCTACACATGGTATTCAGAATGTCCATGGACTATAGCATCTATCACAACACTGCACAAACATGAAGGCTGGAACATCAGGATGAGGAAGGTGATGAGTGCTTTATATCTATAGTGCAGGAGGAGCAACAGAAGAAAGGTGAAATGAAGAAAGGGATTGAAAACAGCCACCTGCTTCGCTAATGCAAATCTTTGGGATGTTCTGATTCATATATGCTACAGTTCTGAGGCAATACAGGGAAGTAACTTACAAAATCTAAAACCACTCACCTCTCCTCACCCCATCCAGATCACAAGATAAAATAGTACCTAAATAAGCAGCTACTGCTCTTTTCAGACACCAATGCTGGTCTTTGGCACTTGCTTAACATTCCTCAAAAAGAGAGGCCACTTTGCTAGCAGCAGGTAAATGAGAGACATTTAGTTGATGCAATAATGTTCCCGATGCATAAACATGAATCTGGTATGTGTCACTGGATCACTTTGTTAAATAGATAGGTGAAACTACAACTCGTTCATCTTGTTTGTCTGTAACTCCAATATGGTGCAACAATGTGGTGCAACAGCAGTGCTTGAGATAACATGACAGCTTTAATGACTCAGATGCTTTTGGCCTGAGCTCTCTGGGCTTTGGAAGCCAGATGGGCTCTGCTAAAGTCTCCGCCATTTGTGGCTGCAGACTTGGCAAATGGGACAAAAGGCAGCATATGAAACATCTGGGATGGGGAGGACAAAGGAGGCAAGACAACATTTGTAAAGCACTTTGCTCAGAGAACATGCTTCCATGTACCCTTTCTCCATTTTAACTTACATTGCCCACCCAAACTTCCCAAATAGTAATGAGGCTGAAGAGTATTTTGCTGCATTTTTTGTGTCATATTTCATGTCTCTGGATTGGCCAGCATTTATTATCCTTTATTGCCTAGAGGACAGTTATGAATCAACCTATTATAGGTCTAGACAGTAAAAGGTGGCAGCTTCCTTCCCTAAAGGACATTAATGAACTAGGTGGGTTTTTTTACATCTCAAAAGTCAACAATGGCTTCACAATCATTAGACTCCAAACTCCAGTTTTTATTGAATTCAAATTCCATTGTCTGTACGGTGGAGTTTGAACTCAGGCCCCCAGGACATTACCTGGATCTCTAGATTAACAATCCAGCAACAATTCCCCTTATCCATAATCTCACCACTGTACTTCTTTGCTTTATTACAGATAGATGAACACTACGAGGAGTTCCCAAGGGAGCTGACTGCATAGAACCCCAACGGATTAAGTCACAAAATGTTGTAGAACTGAGGGTCTTAGGGGTTCAGGTGCATAATTCTTTGAAGTTTGCATCACATTTGGAGAGGATGGTTAAAAAGGCATTTGACATGCTTGCCAACATTGCTCAGCCCCTTGAGTACAAGAGTTGGGATGTCATGTTAAGGTTGTACAGGACGTTGGTGAGGCCTCTTCTGGAGAACCCTGTCCAGTTCTGGTCATCCAGTTATAGAAAGGCAAATATTAAGCTGGGGAGGGTTCAGAAGAGATTTATCAGGATGTTGCCTGAGTACAGAAGGTTTGAGTTGTAAAGAAAGGCTAGATAGGTTCGGATTGTTTTCACTGGAGCATGGGAGGTTGAGAGGTGATCATTTAGAAAATGAGGGGTATAGTTTAGAGTTAATGGCAGTAGTTCTTTCCCTCAGATGGGGGATGTCAAGACTAGAGGGCACATTTTTAAGGTGAGAGGAGAGAGATTTTAAAAAGACACGGGGGAAAATTTTTACACAGAGGTAGTTCATGTGTGGAATAAACTTCCTGAGGAAGTGGTGGAAGTGGGTACAAATACAACATTTAAAAGACATTTGAATCAGTACATGACTAGGAAAGGTTTGAGGGGATATGGGGCAGAAGCAGATAGGTGGGACTAGTTTAGTTTGAGATTATGTTCGGCAGGGACTGGCTGGACCAAAGAGTCTGTTTCTGTGCTGTATGATTCTATGTATCTATGATTCTATCTCAATCTTTAAAATCTTATCTCTCTTTTCAAATCACACTGGAGCCTGGACTATCCCTGCTTCTGCGATCTCATTCAATCTGAGAACTTGCTAAGGTATCTGTGCTCTTGAGCATTGTCAATTTTATATCCACCACCACTGGGGATTGTTGCTTCAGCTGTCTGAACCCTAAACGCTAGAAATCCCTTCTGGAATCTGCCTGCCTCCTCACTTTCCTTTCTTCTAAAACACTCCTTAAAATCTTACGTCGATCATCTCTTGTGACTTGGTGTCAAAATTCTTTTCATAATCATTCGGTGAAGACTTTTGGCATGTTTTATGATAGAATAAAAGGACAATATAAGCACAAGTAAACGTGATGAACTTTTGAAAAAAACATACAGAATGACCAGAATAAAGCGCAAATTTGCTGAACAAGATCAGTTTAATTTAGAACTAATTGTAAATTACATTTTCAGTGTAATAAGATAAATCTCCCATTGATATGTTCTGACATAGATGGAAAAGGAGTTATAATGACAATGAAGCAAAACAAAGTTGTAGGATAATTATCAAAAATGCTTGTTAGTTCTTGCTTTTGGGCATCTGGTACATAGAGAAGAGAAAGCATGTTTAGGAAAAGCAAAAAATGCAACATGAATATCTAATACTAGACAAATCATTGCATCTTGATTAAAATTCTGAGAGGTGCACTGTAAGCCATGTTGTTTTATTGTTTGATGCAAAAACCAGCAGAATAATATATTCACATTCAAGTGCATCAATCATGAAAGGTCAGAGGCTCAAGTTCAAGTCTGCTTAAATCTGGCAGCTGCAATCGTCAATTCTCAGTGAACCTCATGGATGAAGTATTTTATATACTTTCGCAGTGAGATTTTACGTGGAGTGGGGAATTGACATCCTTCTAATAAAGTGTGAACTCCATTAGCAGATACAGAGCAGTTCATTTATTGAGCACTTACATTTTGATTGCACCCTCCTGTGGTTAGAGAGTTGTCGCATGCAAATAAATAATCAGAGATAAACTAAAGGAAATGAGCATATAAGGTAAATAAAAGTCAATGTAATAGAAGGATTTGGCTCATCTTAGGTTTATCATGCATGTGATCTACTGCTATAAAGGTCCTTTCTGTTCTTATATCCCATTCAGATTGTAAATCTTTCGAACAACCCTAATTTGGACAATAGTTAAAGACTGCATGGCGTAGAATTTGGAGTAGTAATGATGTCAAAATTGCTGGCACTTGCTAATACTATTCTTCAAACTGACAACAACTTTTGAAATTCATGCCACTACAGTTAATGTAGAAATCCAAAAGTTGATGTCAGTGATTATATATTTCCCCATGGCACAGAATGTTGAAGCCTCCCTCTGCTCTAATCAATTAGAAATCACTGAATTGATGAGATCTTACCATTTCACTCTGTTAGTTGTGCTGTAAAAACTCTAGAAAAAGCTTATCTGGGTTTTTTTTAAATTGAAGAACTGTGTTCATAATAATTACTGATGTAGAGCATCAATTGCCATGCAAAACTTAATTTATATTTATACAATATGGAATTTCTTCATTATGATAATTAAAGTTCATTACACACACATATATATATGCACACACATATGTATCTGTACCAATTTTTGCTTTGCTCAATGAAATTTAATTAAAAGGTGAGGAGTAATGAATGCATCTTACTTTTTGGTTTGTTCTCTGTAAGCATGCTTCTATGTCATTGATGCTTACCCTGTTTGATGACATGACTATTGCAAAAAGCATGGGGATCCCCTTGACTTGACACAAAATTCAAACTACCATCATAAAAGAGAAAATCTGTATACTTGGGGATCTTTGTGGACAGGTTTCTTTTACATTAATATTGTCACTTTGCTGCTGTCTAAAGCACAAATCAGTAATAATGGAATTTGATGCAATGTCTTGTTACAAGTCTGTTAAAATGAAATACTGAGGTGGGTACCAATTAGCTGGCAGGAATAGTCAGGCATAAAGACAACATGCATTGTTTAAAGTTGATTGAAAAAAGTAAGGAATAGAACTACCGTGACTAGTATGTGCATTCCGGTAAAGAATAGAATTAAGTTTAAAAATCACACAACATCAGGTTATTGTCCTATAGGTTTATTTGGAAGCACTAGCTTTTGGAGACTGCTCCTTCATCAGGTGGTTGTGCTTCCAAATAAACTTGTTGGACTATAACCTGGTGTTGAGATTTTTAACTTTGTACACTCCAGTCCAACACTGGCATCTCCAAATCAGTGTTATATTTGGGGGCAAAATACTTTAAGACTAAACTGATAAACCTTTGCATCATTGTGTAAACCTCCTGATTGTAAGACTTGCCTTTTTATCACCTTAACAAAATATTTCAGCAATTTTGTGCATGCAGAAATCCACAAGTAGGTGTAAAAAGAATTTTAGACTAACATTTTCAAATTTTACATTTGGCACATCATGACAGTTGAAAAGAGTTACCACAACCTGTTATGACATGGTGGTAAACCATTCTGCTAATTTAAAAAAAACTCAAAAGCTCACATCACCTCAATCTGACAGAGAACTACCCAAATGCCACTATTTAACAAAAATATCAATTTTATTCCTTAACGCAAAAACTAAATGTTAAACAACAACTGTTTACAACTCTAAGCCTCCTTTCCCTGAAAGAGTTGTTATCCATTTCCCACTTTGTAACAATATACTGATCCAATAAAGCCCCTATTAAATTTACAACAACTTAATTTTTAAAACCAGACACCAGCTGTCATCTGCGGCGTTAATCTTCCTCTATTTGTAAATCTTCCTGGGTCATCTTCGGTCTTCTGCTGCAAAGATGTTTCATATGAAAAGCTACCTTTGACAGAGAGTGTGGTGAATAGCAGTCTTTCAATGGCAGTTGATGCTCTTTCTGGCCAACTGTCCAAAATGCCTGCTTTTTATACCATAAATGTTGGATCGTCTCATTGGTTGATGTTGTCAAAACAGTAAAATTCAAATGTGATGGGTTTTTAGTAATTTGGGGCATAATTTAAACTCATTGGTTAAATTTGAACTGCTGTGAAAACAACTAGTATCTAGGTTACAGCCAAAATGTAACATCTTTCAATTTTCTGGCACACTCTGTGATATGACAGGTACTTGCTAGCTTTCAGCTTTCACTCTCTTAAAAGGTACAGTATGCACCTCCAACTTCATAACACCTCCACTATTAAGAAAACAAATGAAGCATCATAAGAAAAGATGACTTCATATTTTTTCAAATTCTTAACCCCATTACCATGAAATGCATAAGACATTAAGCCTTATCTATATTTTGTCCGTTAAATCCACAATAACACATCTGCTATCACATTCTTACGACTTTCAACATGTACGATTTATAAATTAAAAGACTGTAACATAAGACTCCAACAAAATAGTCTCATATTCTTGTCTTTAAAATGTTCCAAGAATGTAAGAAGATTGTGATCCATGTACACAACTATCTCTAACACATTATTTGTCACAAACATTAAAATGCGTAAGGCCAGTATCAAACTCAATAATTCCTTTTCAATGGTAGAATATTTTCTCTGGTGGGTGCTAAGTTTCTTTGAAAGTAATCAATTGGCCATTCAATTCCATCATTATCTTCCTGAAGCAGTTTGTTGACCCAGTCACAACTTTGTTCATGAGTCTTTGGAATGTGGCTGATGTGTTCTTCATTCAAAAGGGCATCCGTTTGAATTGATATAGCCCATTTGGAGTTCCAAACACAAATTTCTTTTGCTTTCACTGATAATGTTACCTGACAATAACTACAGAGTAAGTCCAAATTTGTGATGTAGTCCAAAGCTTGTCCAACTTTCTCTATGCAGTCTGCCAATCTTGGTATTGGGTATGAGTTTGATTTTGTTACAGCACTGACCTCCCAATAATCCACACAAAATCATTGAATCCTGTCAGGTTTGGGAACTGACACAATTGGTGAACTCCAATCAATTTAGTTCCCAAACCTGGCTCAGTTTGATGATATCTTCATTGAGCATCACATTCACTTCCTTCTGAATTCCTCTCTGGAATCCACATCCTTGTGCATTCCAGGCAAATAGAAATGTTTTTGTACCTTAACCTGAGTCTACTATATATCTAGGTGACCTCCTACAGGTAGTTTATGTGCTCCCCGTAACACCTCCTGTCTGTATGCTACCGGCAACACAATCTGGTGCACTTCGGTCCATTTCTCCTCTGCACTAACCTGCTGTGGTCTCCATTTCCACCTTACGATTCTATCTTTAAAATAATAAACTTCAGAAATATTCTCGGACTCCTTTTCTGAGTATGCATCAACATGTATGTCTTTTATTGTCTCATCTTTCTGTTATAAGTCCATTAGCCTTTCAGGACTAAATATATCTGCCTGACCCTCTGCCTGTTCAGGATTTTCTTGCACCATTACGTCAAACAATGTGTTCATTAACTGAACCTCAATTCTTTCATCTTTCTCTTTAATTTTTGCTTTGTGCTGTGACTTATGATAGTGGGATCATGTTACTATATAGTCGGGGAAAATTCCAGGGTATTTTTCCTTTAACTCCTCAGTTCCCTGGTCTTCCTTGGGCTTTTCTGCAACAATAGGTGTCACACCCACCTTGGATCCTGCTAAATCATTCCCAAGAACAAACTGGATTCCTGAAACGGACACTCTGTCAATCACTCCCACTGTTCCCCAGTCTTGACACTCCAACCTGATCTTACGTAGGGGAACATTAAACTTCTATCCATCTAACCCACAAATTACCACTCTCTCGGGCAGCAGGTCAGAAAAAGTGCAAATACATTCATCTTTACTATCAGATTCTATATCTCTTGAAATTATGATTCTTTGTCTTCTCTCCCTGTTCTTTCTGAATAAAGATTACCCGCAGAGGTGAACTCTTTATCGAGATGAAGCACAACTCCATACCCAGTCCCTGCCTAGGCTGAGCACTCTCCTGCAGCTCCTCGGCTTTTCTTATTTCTTTTACCACATCTTTTCACAAGCAGCACTGTGACTTTATGTGGAGGAAAAAATGAGGTACAAAAGCAAACTGGCCAAAAATGTAAAGGAGGATAGTAAAAGCTTTTTTAGGTATGTGAAAAGGAAAAAAAAAGGTTAAAAAAAAGGTTAAAAAGGGTGAGGAACAAGAAAATGGCAGTAGAGTTGAATAGGTACTTTGGATCTGTCTTCACTGGGGAAGACACAAGCAATCTCCCAGATGTAATAGTGGCTGAAGGACCTAGGGTAATGGATGAACTGAAGGGAATTTATATTAGGCAGGAAATGGAGTTGGGTAGATTGTTAGGTCTGAAGGCTGATAAGTCCCTGGGAACTAATGGTCTGTATCCCAGGGTACTTAAGGAGGTGACTCTAGAAATAGTGGATGCATTGGTAATCATTTTCCAATGTTCCATAGATTCACAATCAGTTCCTGTGGATTGGAAGGTAGCTAATGTTGTCCCACTTTTCAAGAAGGGAGGGAGAGTGAAAACACAGAATTATAGACCAGTTAGCCAGACATCAGTGGTGGGAAAGAGTCAGCATGGGTTTACGAAGGGGAAATCGTGCTTGACTAATCTTCTGGAATTTTTTGAAGATGTTACTATGAAGATGGACAAGGGAGAGTTGGTGGATGTAGTGTACCTGGACTTTCAGAAAGCCTTTGATAAAGTGCCACATAGAGATTAGTGAGCAAAATTAGGGCACATAGTATTGGGGGCAAAATACTGACTTGGATTGAAAACGAGCTGGCTAACAGGAAGCAAAGAGTAGTGATAAACAGGTCCCTTTCAGAATGGCAGGTGGTGACCAGTGGGGTCCCACATGGTTCAGTGCTGGGACTGCAGCTGTTTACAATATACATCAATGATATAGATGAAGGCATGAAAAGTGATATTAGCAAACTTGCTGATGACACAAAGCTGGGTGGCAGGGTGAAATGTGCAGGAGGATGTTATGAGAATGCAGGTGACTTGGATAGGCTAGGTGAGTGGACGGATGCATGGCAGATGCAGTTTAATGTGGATAAATGTGTGGTTATCCACTTTGGTGGCAAAAGCAGGAAGGCAGATTACTATCTAAATGGAGTCAAGTTAGGTAAAGGGGCAGTACAACGAGATCTAGGTGTTTTTGTACATCAGTCAATGAAAGCAAGCATGCAGGTACAGCAGGCTGTGAATAAAGCCAATGGCATGCTGGCCTTCATAACAAGAGGAATTGAGTATAGGAGCAAGAGGTCCTTCTGCAGCTGTACTGGGCCCCTGTTTTGGTCCAGTTTTGGTCTCCAAATTTGAGGAAAGACATTCTGGCTATTGAGGGAGTGCAGTGTAGGTTCATGAGGTCAATTCCTGGAATGGCGGGATTGTCATATGTTAAAAGATTGGAGTGACTGGGCTTGTATACACTTGAGTTTAGAAAGATGAGAGGATATCTGATTGAGACGTATAAGATTATTAAAGGATTGGACACTCTGGAGGCAGGAAGCATTTTTCTGCTGATGGGTGAGTCCCGAACCAGAGGACACAGTTTAAAAATAAGGGGTAGGCCATTTAGAACAGTTGAGGAGATAAGTCTTCACCAGAGCGTGATGGACATATGGAATGCTCTGCCCCAGAAGGCAGCAGAGACCAAGTCTTTGGATACTTTTAAGAAAGAGATGGATAGAGCTCTTAAAGATAGTGGAATCAAGGGTTATGGGGATAAGGCAGGAACAGGATACTGATTGTGGATAATCAGCCATGATCATAATGAATGATGGTGCTGGCTTGAAGGACCAAATGGCCCACTCCTGCACCTATGTCTATTGACGTGTCCCACTTTACGACCGTGGAAACACCTGAGGCCTTTTACCTCCTTTTCACCCTCTTGGGCTTCTTTCTTAACCTGTGGTAAACAATTACCAGTGTTCTCTACTCTTTGTTTCATTGTGTAGGATCTCCCCTTCTCCCAGTTTCTATCCCTCACAGGATGAAACTCTTGCTGGAACCTAAACTTTATGTTGTGTACCAATGCATATTCATTTGCCATCTCTGCTGCTCTTCTCACTTCTTGAACTATTTTTTCATCCACATGAATTCCTATCATCTCTGGAAGTGAGTTTTAAACTCCTCCAGCACAATAATCTCAGAATTTCATAGGTCTTATCTATGGCCTGCACCCATCTATCAAAATTACTATGTTTAATTCTTTCAAACACTACATAAGCCTGACTTGGTTTCTCCTTTAATGTTTCTGAACCGCTGTCTGTACACTTCTGGTACCAATGTCTAAGCAATCAAAATAGCCTGTCTAACCCCTTCAAATTCTCTTGACCCTTCATCTGACAGCACTGCAAATACCTCACTAGCTCTGCCTACCACTTTATCTGAACTAACATTACCTAAAAGTCCTCTGACCACTCCATCTCCCTTGCCAATTTTACAAATGAAATAAAGAAGTCTTCAACATCTCTCTCATCAAAATGTGGCAGTGTTTTAACATATTTGCAATATCACTACCTTCTCTCTTCATCTCCATCCTGTTAACTTGACTTTGCTGACTAAGTTGCAACTTCTGAAGTTCAAACTCTCTCTCCCTTACTTCTTTCTCTTTGTTCAGCTAAGAAACTTCTTTCTCTTTTTTTAAAATCCTCTGTCTTTCAATTTCCTCTCTCTTTCTCGCTCTTTTCATCTTCCAACTCAAATTTTCCTCAATTGCAATTTTTCTAACTCTACTGCACTTGTCTATTTCTCTGACACACCTAAGTGTTTGAGTAACTCCCTTACACTTTCAGCTTTACTTTTGGCCTTGTTTAAACCCAATTCTAACCTCTTTGCTAATTTTGAAAGTATGGTCTTTCCTTTTCTTTCTAAACTTTCTTGGCAAATTTGGGAATCTTGTTCAAACCTCAGAACCTCTTCAGCAACTTTAAGTGCCATTTCTCTCACTTTCAATTTAACCAACCACAAATACCCAAAATTAAACAAATTATCTCCTCTACATTTTATTTAAAGATCTAGGACAGTCATCGACAAGTGTTTAAATCCATTGTGATCTTTTGTACCATAAATCATTTCAAATCTGTCGAAACTTGTCCAAAATCACAGACTTGAGCCCCCAAACCGTTACGACATGGTGGTACATCTTTCTGCTAATAAACCAAATATACAGAAAAGCTCACTTTGCCTCATAATCTGATAAAGTGAGTGACAGAGAACTACCCAAATTCAACTATTTATCAAAATATCAATTTTATTCTTATCACTAAAGGTGAACATTAAACAACAACTATTTACAACTCTACCTCCTTTCTCTGAAAGATTTGTTATCCACCTCCCACTTTAGAACAATATACTGATCCAATAAAGCCCCTATTAAATTTACAACAACTTAATTTTCAAAACCAGACAGTGGCTGTCATCTCTGGTGTCGAACTTCCTCTGTTTGGAGATCATCCTGGGTCATCTTCAGTCTTCTGCTGCAAACTTACTTTGTATCAAAGCTACCTTTTCATATGGAGTGTGGTGAATAGCAGTCTTTCAATAGCAGTTGGTGCTGTTTGTGGCCAACTGTCCAAAAATGCCTGCTGCTTTTTATCCCCCAAGCATTGGGTTGTCTCATTGGTTCAATGTTGTCAAAACAGTAAAATTCAAATTTGTTGAAACTTTAGTAATTTAGTATAATTTAAACTGATTGGTTAAATTTGAACAGCTCTGAAAACATCTGGTATCTAGGTTATAGCCAAAATGTTACATCTTTCAATTTTCCAGCACACTGACATGACAGGCTAGCTTTCATTCTCTCAAAGGCGCAGTACACGGCTTCAACTTTGTAATAAACCTGACAGCCCTGAAAAACATTCCCTTTCAAGTTTGCATCCAGTTCGTTTTTGAAAGTCAACATTAATCTCTTGGTGATCTTGCATGAAGATGAAGGAATTATCAGATACCAGACAAACTTCTCTTCCTCTTCAAAAGTTGTTTCACTTTCTTGATATTCAACTACTGGTAAGTGTGGTAAGTACTTCTAACAACGGAGCAATTCTTCAGTACAACCCTGGACCCTTATATCCTGAAGGTGTGGCATCAACTTACAAATCATTTACTTGGAAATCTTCCTTTTGAAGCAAATGAACTTTTTTTCCCCCTCAATTCAGACTAGCGATACTTTAGTTTTGCAAAACATTGCAGGAAAGGAGACGAAACAACTGCATGGTTTTTGGTTATAGTGTCAACTGGTTCAACTGACCCTGTAGCATCAATAAAGTCAATGACTTTCCCAAAAACTCAGCTATTAAATTTTTCATAGAATGTAGATTTTCTTCTAAAAGCAAAAAATTGTGCCCAAGTTGTTACTTTATATTTGACTCACTGGGTTCCTCCCCTCGAAGATTTTTTTTTAAAGATATGAAGAATACATATACAAGATACATTTTAAAAAAGGGCTGAAAATGTGTTGCTGGAAAAGCACAGCAGGTCAGGCAGCATCCAAGGAACAGGAGAATTGACATTTCAGGCATGAGCCCTTCTTCAGGAATGAGGAAAGTGTGCCAAGCAGGCTAAGATAAAAGGTAGAGAGGAGGGACTTGGGGGAGGGGCATTGGAAATGCGATAGGTGGAAGGAGGTTAAGGTGAGGGTATAGGCCGAAGTGAGGGTGGGGGCTGAGGGGTCAGGAACAAGATTGCAGGTTAGGAAGGTGGTGCTGAGTTCGAGGGTTGGGACAGAGACAAGGTGGGGGTGGTAGAAAATGAGGAAACTGGAGAAATCCGAGTTCATCCCTTGTGGTTGGAGGGTTCCTAGGCAGAAGATGAGGCGCTCTTCCTCCAGCCGTCGTGTTGCTATGGTCTGGCGATGGAGGAGTCCAAGGACCTGCATGCCTCCCGCTCCACCAAGAATATGTAGGTCCTTGGACTTCTCCATCACCAGACCATAGCATTATGACGGCTGGAGGAAGAGCGCCTCATCTTCCACCTAGGAACCCTCCAACAAGGGATGAACTCAGATTTCTCCAGTTTCCTCATTTCCCTGCCCCCCACCTTGTCTCAGTCCCAACCCTTGAACTCAGGTAAAAACAATGACTGCAGATGCTGGAAACCAGATTCTGGATTAGTGGTGCTGGAAGAGCACAGCAGTTCAGGCAGCATCCAAAGAGCAGTGAAATCAGCGTTTCGGGCAAAAGCCCTTCATCAGGAATAAAGGCAGTGAGCTTGAAGCGTGGAGAGATAAGCTAGAGGGGGTGGGGAGAAAGTAGCATAGAGTACAATGGGTGAGTGGGGGAGGGGATGAAGGTGATAGTTTAGGGAGGAGAGGGTGGAGTGGATAGGTGGAAAAGGAGATAAGCAGGTAGGACAAGTCCAGACAAGTCATTGGGACAGTGCTGAGCTGGATGTTTGGAACTAGGGTGAGGTGGGGGAAGGGGAAACGAGGAAACTGTTGAAGTCTACATTGATGCCCTGGGGTTGAAGTGTTCCGAGGTGGAAGATGAGGCGTTCTTCGTCCAGGTGTCTGGTGGTGAGGGAGCAGCGGTGAAGGAGGCCCAGGACCTCCATGTCCTCAGCAGAGTGGGAGGGGGAGTTGAAATGTTGGGCCACGGGGCGGTGTGGTTGATTGGTGCCGACCTATCACCCTCACCTTAACCTCCTCCCACCTCTCGCATTTCCAACACCCCTCCCCCCTACCTTTTATCTTAGCCTCCTTGGCACACTTTCCTCATTCCTGAAGAAGGGCTCATGCCCGAAACCTTGATTCTCCTGCTTCTTGGATGCTGCCTGACCTGCTAATCTTTTCCAGCAACACATTTTCAGCTCTGATCTCCAGCATCTGCAGTCCTCACTTTCTCCTAGAACATTTAAAAAAGGAACAACTTGCAGTCATTTAGCAATTTGCAAATGAGGGCAGGCAATTTGAATGGGTCGATCAATATTCTGGTGCTTCAATCAATCTGCTTTCCCTCAATTATAATAGTTTAACTGCTTCTCAATTACCTCCTAATTAAATACCAATAGGCCCAATTAAGAATAACTAGTTCTATACAAAACATTAATGAAACTAAACCGACATACAATGCATCTAATGCTCCTGTGGTGCAGCAGTGGTATCACTGCCTCTAGACCAAAAGGCCTGGGTTCAAGTTGGAAAGGTGTGTCATAACATGCCTGATAGGGTTGGTTATAGTAATTGTAAGGATATTTTTTTTTATTTTTCTGTCTTTAAAATCTGTGGACTGCAATGAGAAATAACCATGTTGTTAAAATGCATTTTACCAGGATGGTTGCATAATTGCACAGTAAAGAATTTGATTCCCACTGTAATCTTTGTTTTATGGCTGTGAGTTCCTGCAATGTGCAGATAACCAGGAGCCAAGGACGGGCTGGTACTTAGCTAACTGTGCAGGTTGGAATTGGAAACAAGTTACAATGACACCGAAACAGAGAGAGAGAAAAATATACAGAAGGATGTACAGTTGTTCTCCCCAGCTGAGACTACCTGTTTTCTGCAGTTAAAAAAAGCTTAAATTTAAAGAAAACCACTTGCCACTCATGCCCCAGGTTTAATACAGAAGGAAGAGACATTTTTCAAGTGAAGGAGTTGTTTTGTACTTTAATTCTGGTTGAAGAAAGAACATCTTGACATTGGAATTGGAAAGCAAAGGCTACTGAACTGACTTTGCAGATTTTTAATCTTTCCTAATTATCAACGTGACATTTGTGTCCGTGTGTGTGTTTAAAAGGGACTTTGTAAGAAGATTAGAGATTTAGTTAATAGCGCTATATGCAATGGTTATGTCTGTTTACCCAAAGTTACAATTACTCAGATTCATAAAGCCATACAGGATGGAAACAAACCCTTCAGTCCAACTTGCCCGGACTGACCAAAACTGTCAAGCTGACCTAGTTCCATTTGCAGCATTTAGCTGATATCCCTTTAAACCCTTTCTATTCATATACCCATCCAGATACTTTTTTTAAAATGTTGTCATTATACCCACTTCCTCTGGCAACTCATTTCATGTATGCACCACCCTTTGTGGAAAGAAGTTACCCCACAGGTCCTTTTTAACTCTTTTCCCTTACACATTATACCTTTAGCTGTGGTTTCTCCCACCCTAATTTTGTTCAGTACAGAAACCTGTTCTATGCTTTCTCTCAAGCTTAGTCTGAAAGTCATTTGAAATGGGTAATCTGTGTACCTTAATAAAATAACTTTATGATTTGGTATGACTCTGGGAATAATGGGCTTGTTTTATGATGTACTACCCCAATGTGTCATAACATTACCTACAATTCTTCTCTTTGCCCTAGCATACTTAAACCTATAGGAAGTACCTAACAAATGGAAATGCCTTCTGCTCAATTTAGAATGCTTTCTTAAGCAGATTAAATTGCTGAAAATGGTGTGAAGGTTCAATTTCATGAGTAAGATTTTACTGAAATAAAATTGTACTTCAGTTTATCAATTTTAGCCACTCCATGAACATACACAATCTCTTCAGGTGAGCAGCATTGACATCTGTACCCTTCATAAAAGTTCTTTGAAGTTCACATAGCCAAATATCAAAACACGCCAGGCTTGCAGTTGCTTTGGCCATTCTCTTTGACAAATATTTCGCAGAAAGTTTGAAGAATTTTAAATAGCCATCAACAGGATCAAGGCAACATGATTTTTTAAAAACAACATCAGAAGAGGAAAACAATTATCATTCAAACTGATCGTGGTGGCATCAACAGGATGGAGGTGAGGAGTATGTTGGACAAAGGAAAGAGAACTGGGGATCTTGAAATGACAGGAGACACATAGAAGTAAGAGGTTCTATCAACGGAAAACCAGTTAACTTTGAGAAACAGGTCTTGAGCTTACCTGAGGTTAGTAAGAGAAGGAAATAGCCACAAGCTCCTTCAAGCACAGTAGCTCTCCTACAGGACTGATGGAAATAATTGCCTCTTCTCACAAAAATCATCACTAACTCAGTTTGACTCCTTGAAATGGGACATCAGAAACACACACACGGTCTGTCAGGCATTTGCCCCTAAATATATGTGACTTTGAGTGGATTCATTCACCTCTTTAGCTGGCTATCTGCAGATACATAGTATAAATAGGTCTGAAATGGTTAATACTGAGGAGTGCCATATGCATCACCCCTATGGTTATGCCAAACAGACTTGTAGACAGATAAAATGAAGATCTTGAAGAATGAGACTTAACATGTGATCCTCCTCAAAGTATCTGTAACAATATCTCTCTTGTTAATCTAACTATTGACTAGTTGCTAACAGGCAATAATTATATCATGTTAAACAAGAAGTACAGAGGCAGCACTGCTATTACTGCAAAATAACACCTATTTAAATAAACTAAATATATGAAAGACTTCGCATTAGAAATTTAAAAAAAAATCCTCCTAGACAATTTAATGTATTCACCAAATAAAATATAGAACTGGACATTTTGGAGAAACAGTTTCTGAGATATGGAAAAATTTCCAAACTAGTTACTAAAACAGACATCGACCAACTGTAAATCACTTCTAAATGATCTTCAACATAGCTGATGACATCATAGCTTACCAAGAGGTAACGGATACTTTTGAAGAAGTACTGCAAGTGCTTGACAATTACTTCAACATCAGAAGTAATGATATTCTTGAAAGAGCAAGATTGAATAGAAGAGTTCACTATTCAGGGAAATCCAGTGATGATTTCATGAATATCTTTACAGATTAGTGGAGAAATGTAACTACAGTGACTTCAAATTAGAATTCATAAATTACAGATCTGCGGTTGAGACTTTCTTACATTTATTGTAGCCCAGAGAAGACCTGATTCTCAGGAAAATATTTCAGATGGTGAGTAAAAAAGAAGTCTGGATGCAACCCAGCTTAATTCTACGAGGAAATACTCAACATTAGCACTGGAGGTCAGGAGAATTAATTCAATTCTTAAGGTACAAAAGCAGAACCAATTCAAGAGAAACAAATACAGTGATTAGAACAGACAGAAACTCTGGGTTGAATTTTTTTAATTTCCAGATTTTAAAATCAGTCCAAATTGAATCCAGTTCTTTTGGAACAATTGTTACAGTGAAGCCCAATGAGCTTCCTCACAGTATTAGACCAGATAGAACATAGACCATTACAGCGCAGTACAGGCCCTTCGGCCCTCGATGTTGCGCCGACCTGTCATACCAATCTGAAGCCCATCTAACCTACACTATTCCATGTTCGTCCATATGCTTGTCCAATGGCGACTTAAATGCACTTAAAGTTGGCGAATGAACTACCGTGTGTCATGTTAACTGCAGACCCTGTCCCTATGATGTCCCTCATTTTGCGTGCGTTGTTGCCAGAACAATTCGCCGCTCACCAGTTACCCACCAAAAGACTTGTGACCCTGCCTCACACCATCTTTGAGAGGCATACAAAAAAGCTTCTCTTAGTGCAAAATATTTTTATCCACTTTGATCTCTGAGACTTCCCACCAAAAAAAACTCTGTTCAACTTCTCACATCATCTTTAAATATCATAAACCCAAATCTTCGGAGGATGTTAAGTTCTGGTAATGTCACCAGTTTCAAAATCAAAAAGCTCAGATTAATACCTGATGGACATAGTTTCAAATCCCACCAAAGCAGCTAGTTGACTTTGAATTAAAATGCAGAACATAAATATAAAGCTAGTTTCAGTAATGGCATCATGAAATTACTACTTATTGTCATTAAAAGTCCATTTGGTTTGCAAATGTCCTTAAGGATAAGAGTTCAACTCCAAGCAACAGCAATGTAGGCGACAGCAAAATTTTTTCTGAAATAGATCAGCAAACCACTCAGATCTGAGGCAATTGGGGGTGGGTGACAAGTGCTGACCTTGCCAGTGATGCTCACATCTCACGTATAAAAGTAAATTTCATCTTAACTCTTCCATTGTAGCTTAACGACAGCTATCACTAATATGAAGCAATTGGAGATGTTCCAATATTTCAAAAAGTCTGAACATCAGCGAAACTTATAAAGTAAGGCTGAAGGGATACTAATGAGGCAATTGTTACCATATGACCTCTCCAAATTACTTGCTGGTTCACAATGAGTCATCAGAAATGAGATTGGACTCTGATTCAGATGCTAAATTTATAGACTACTTTTCATACTCATAAGCATCATACTCAGCAAAAAATCCTATTGTTACTTTCACGATATTGGCAATTATTTATTTTTTGATGTTCGACATCCTCATAATTTTGGATCAAATAATTGAAAACAATTTTGCATGGGGATATTATAAATGGGTCAGCTTTAAATGGAAATATTCAATGTTCAGACAAATTATTAGAGATAAAGGTTGGGAGAGACATTGGTATATGTATGAAAAGCTTAAATTGAACAGGAGTTGAACTTTGTACCTGAACTCTATTTTCCACTTGACTGGATTGATACAAAAGTGATAAATGGCTATGCTGTGCATTCCTTTGGTTACAATAAGTGTGTTGGAATCTGATGATGGTCTGCTTTTTAAAAATAAAAATCTCCTTTCTTCTGCTGGGTGCGCTCATGCCTGCTGAGAAGTGGTAAAAATGGAAACTTCTGGGAAACGACCTCAACAGGCAAGTGCCAAGTAGGATTTCAACTGTTTGCCCTATTAAAATCACCATTTGGTTTCTTCCTCATGGAAAATCAATTGTCAGAACCCAAATGTAAAATCTAATAGAATTTACCGTAAAGATCAGAGCACAAAAGCTCTCTCCTCAAGATTTTGACAGAACTGAGCATTAAAAGCCATTAGATGAGCAATGAACAAGGACAAGGACTGCCATTATGACTGTCAAGGGATCAGGTGCACACCGTCAGTGTTTCAAGAAACGCATATTGCAAAAAGCATTCCCATTGATTTCTTGCCTTTTGTTCCATTTAATTATTGACAGCACTTAAAATAGAGTTTTATTTATTAAAAATTGAAGTAACTGTAATCATAGTATTTCTTCCCCCCTGACATTGCTTTCTTTGGAATGTATACCAGTGCGCATTACTGTTCTTTACCAGATCGCCATTTCCCTTTAATCATGAAGGTCAATTTTATTTATTTTCAAGTGAAATTTATGCTGCTTACTGATTGAATATTTACTTCAGTGTAAACAGAACAGCAGCTTTATTTTAAATGATCAAGCCAGTGGGAAACTAACTGGACCAGAATGGCTCTCTGTTTTAGATCTCAAATGATTTTATGTTCCACAACTTTCAGTGGAAAGTAGATACTGGGCAAATGTAAAAGGACAGCGCTTGCCCGGCCTTTTGATGGCTCTGTCATTTCTAATAGTCTATCTTCAAAATAAAATAATTAAACATTGTAAAATACCATTTGAGTTATTGATAAATAATATTAATATTTCATATTGATATATTGAATGATATAATATAATATTGTAATACCACATTCGCTTTGTGGTATGCAAGGTTACATTGATAATCTCATTAACCCACAAAGTAATCACAGGAATTAATGGTGTTTGTCTCCTAGAACTTACTGTGTAAGATGAGAAATCTCTTGGGTCCCTCTTTGCATTATGGATGCCTTCTGTCCTAGACAAAAGTCTTTTTGGATTTTTCTTGCTGTGATTGAATTCTGTTTTGTACTGCCTTCCCTTTTAGTTGCCCTGGACTGGTGTCCATTTCCAAACTTCATTTTGACTTTCAGGAGTTTTAAGTTTTTACTTCAAAAATAATGTAATACAGACATGATTATGTCATTAACTCACTTACTGGTAATTGGAAGTATACTTGTCAAGATTCAAATTGCTTGTGAGTCAATGATCTTACATTTGTTTCCTGAAGTCTTTCTGATGTTCATTGCGAAATATATAGCCCGGATGAGAGACCACTTTGCCAGTCGTATTTTCATTTGTAATCATGGCTCTGAATGGATTTGCATTGATATTTTTGCTTGGTTAGATTGACTCTTGGTTTTTTAAAATGTTCATCATTCCTTAGCATTCATTTTTCAATTTGATTGTAAGTCTAAATACAATAAATTTAATAATCTGCTGGCCCAATCGAACAATATATCATATGGTATAATACAAAGCCCCAAGTTAATATTTTGGTTGAGTGTCAGAGTTTCTGTTTTGAAGCTCTAACACAAATACAGCAGAACACTTGGAAAACAGTGTTAGAACTCATAGAATCCCTACAGTATGGAAACAGGCCATTTGATCCATTGAGTCCACACCACCCATCTGAAGAGCATCCACCCATATCCACTCCTGCAACCTATCTATATAACCCTGCATTTCCCATGGTTAATCCACCCACTTTACACATACCTGGGCAGTATGGGCAATTTGGCATGGCCAATCCACCTAACTGCATGTCTTTGGACTGAGGGAAGAAACCGGAGCACCCAGAGAAAACCCATGCAGACACAGAGTATTGTGCAAATTTCACATGGACAGTTGCCTGAGGGTGGAATTGAAACTGGGTCCTTGGCACTGTGAAGCAGCAATGCTAACCACTGAGCCACTGTGCCAAGTGGACAGAGTCAGCATGGAATTATGAAAGGGAAATAATGCTTGACAAACATACTGAAATTCTTTGAGGATGTAACTTGTAGAGTTAATGAGGGAGAGCCAGTGGATGTGGTTTATTTGGACTTTCCAAAGACTTTCAATGAAGTTCCACATAAGCAATTAGAGAATAAAATTAAAGTACATTTGGAATAATGTATTGAGATGGGTAAAAAATTGGTTGGCACACAGGAAACAGCGAGTAGGAATAAATGGAACTTTTTCACATAGGAGACAGTGGCTAGCAGCAGAAAAGAATAGAATTTATTGTCACTTTTATGTTTACATCAAAAAGGTAGTGAAAGGTGTTTAAGTTGCCTCTTGTACCTGTATTAATAACAGATGGTATAGATAAGTTAAAAAAAAATTAAGACAAAGTTCAATTCATGGCTCTTGGGTTCAGGAAAAGACTGTCCCACTGCAGGGAGTCAATGAAGCCACTGCCAAAGAAGAAGTTAAAAATCACACAACACCAGGTTATAGTCTAACAGGTTTATTTGGAAGCACTAGCTTTCAGAGTACTGCTTCTTCATCAGGTGATTGTGGAGAATAAGATTATAAGACACAGAATTTATAGCAAAAGTTTCCAGTGTGATGTAATTGAAATTACATATTGAAAAAGACCAACATTGTTTGTTAAGTCACTCATCTTTTAGAATGACCATATTGGTATCAGTTCTTTCATATGTAAATCACAAAACTTTATTTTTAAAAGTTACATTCTCAAGTGCACATGTTATCATGCGGGAGGAAACCCACGCAGACACAGGCAGAATGTGCAAACTCCACACAGACAGTCACCTGAGGCTGGCATTGAACCTGGATCCCTGATGCTGTGAGGCAGCAGTGCTAATCGCTGAGCCACCATGCCACCCCAAACATTCTTGAATTCTTGGCAAATAGTTGTTTTTCCTAATCAATTCTTAACTGGGCTGTGGTTTCAAAATTAACAGACTGGAAGACAGTTCCCTGTCACTGAAGCTCATAGAGTGATAGAGATGTATAGCACAGAACAGACAGTGGTTCAACTCATCCATGCCAATCAGATATGCTAACCTAATCTAGTTCCATTTGCCAGCTCTTGGCCCAAATTCCTCTAAACTATTCCTATTCATATACCCATCCAGATGACTTTTAAATGTTGTAATCATACTAGTCTCCACCACTTCCCCTGGCAGCTCATTTCATACACACACCACCCTCTAATTGAAAAAGTTGCCCCTTAGCTCCCTTTTATATTTTTCCTTTCCTGAACCTATGCTGTCCAATTCTGCATTCCTCCACCCCAGGGGAAAGATCTTGTCTGCTTATTCTATCCATGCCCCTCATGATTTTATAAACTTTTATAAGGTCACCCCTCAGGCTGCGATGCTCAAGGGAAAACAGCCCCAACCTATTCAGCCTCTCCCTGTAGCTCAAATCCTCCAACATCCTTGTAAATCTTTTCTGAGCCCTTTCAAGTTTCACAACATCCTTCTGATAGGAAGGAGACCAGAATTGCAAACAATATTCCAAAAGTAGCTTAACCAATGTCCTATACAACCGCAACATGACCTCACGTTTCCTACACCCAATGCTCTGACCAATAAAGGAAAGCATACCAAATGCTTTCTTCACTGTCCTATCTACCTGCGACTCTAATTTCAAGAAAATAAGAACCTTCACTCCAAGGTCTCTTTGTTCAGCAATACTCCCTTGGACCTTACCATTAAGTGTATAAGTCCTCTAAGATTTGCTTTTCCAAAATGCAGCATCTCACATTTATCTGAATTAAACTCGCATCTGCCACTCCTCAGCCATTGACCCATCTCATCAACATCCTGTTGTAATCTGAGGTAACCTTCTTTGCTGTCCATAACACTTCCAATGTTGATGTCATCTGCAAGTGTACTAACTGTACCTCTTGTACTCACATCCAAATCATTTATATAAATGACAAGAAGTTGTGAACCCAGCACCAATCCTTGTGGCACTCCACTGGTCACAGGCCTCAAGTCTGAAATGTAACCCTCCACCACCACCCTCTGTCTTCTTTCTAAGGACAGTTCTGTATCCAAATGGCTACTTGTCACTGTATTCCATGAGATCTAACCTTGCTAACCAGTCTCCCATAATGAACCTTGTCGAATGCCTTACTGAAGCCCATACAGATCATGTCTACTGCTCTGCCCTCATCAATCCTATTTGTTACTTGCTCAAATATCTCAGTCAAATTTGTGAGACATGATTTCCCATGCACAAAACCATGTTGACTATCCCTAATCAGTGTTTGCCTTTTCAAGTATATGTAAATTCTGTCTCTCAGGATTCCCTCCAACAACTTGTCCATCACCGATGTCAGGCTCACCAGTCTATAGTTTCCTGTCTTTTCCTTACCAGCTTTCTTAAATAGTGGCACCACGTAAGCCAACCTCCAGTGTTCGGCACCTCACCTGTGACTATCGATGATACAAATATGTCAGCAAGGGGCCCAGCAATCACTTCCTTAGCTTCCCACTGAATTCTAAAGGTACACCTGATCAGGTCTTGGAGAATTATCCACTTTTATGTGTTTCAAGACATCCAGCATCTCCTCCTCTGTAATATGGACATTTTTCAAGATGTCACTATCTATTTCCCCACATTCTATATCTTCCATGTCCTTTTCCCCAGTAAACCCTGATGCAAAATACTCATTTAGTATTTTCCTCATCTCCTGCAGCTCCACACGTAGGCCACCTTGTTAAGTTTTGAAGAGCCCTATTCTCTCCCTAGAACATCTGACCCCAATCAGCTTTTGAATGTTCACACCTATTACTGTCAAAATTAGCCTTCCTCCAATTTATAATTTCAAATTTGAGATCTGGTCTGTCTTTTTCCATCACTATTTTAAAACTAATAGAATTATGGTCGCTGACCCCAATGTGCTCCTCCACTGACACCTCAGCCACCTGCCCTGCCTTATTTTCCAAGAGTAGGTCAAGTTTTGCACCTTCTATAGTTGGTACATCCACATACTGAATCAGAAAATTTTGTTGTCCACACTTAACAAATTCCTCTCCATCTAAACCCTCAACACTCTGGCAGTCTCAGTCTATGTTTGGAGAGTTAAAACCCCTACCATAACTACCCTATTATTCTTACAGATAACTGAAATCTCCTTACATAGTTTTCTCTCAATTTAACAGTGTCTATTGGAGGGGGGGTCTATAATACAATCCCAATAAGGTGATCATTCCTTTCTTATTTCTTAGTTCTACCGAAATAACGTCCCTGGATATTCTAAGTACAGCTGTAATGCTATCCCTTATCAAAAATGCCACTCTCCCTTCATTCTTGCCCTCCCCCCCCAACCACCACCACCACAACTTTCTATCCTTTTTATAGCATTTGTATCTTGAAACATTAAACTGCTAGTCCTGTTCATTCCTGAGCCACGTTTCTGTAATTGCTATGATATATCAGTCCCATGTTCCTAACCATGCCCTGAGTTCATCTGCCTTCCATGTTAGGCCTCTTGCATTGAAGTAAATGCAATTTAATTTATCAGTCCTATCTTGTTCTCTGCTTTGTCTCTGCCTGTCCTGGCTGTTTGACTCACTCTTTTTCCCAACTGTACCAGTCTCAGTTTGATCTCTTTCCTCACTATTTCCCTGGGTCCCTCCACACCCCACATCCCACCTTACTAATTTAAATCGTCCTGAAAAGCTCTAACAAATCCCCCGTGTCAGTATACTAGTCCCCTTCCAATTCAGGCACAATGCATCCTTCTTGTACAGTCACTTCTACCCCAGAAGAGATTCTAATGATCCACTTGTTATTAATTCATATTTCTTTCCCACTCTCTTTTGCTGTTCAAAACTTGTTGCCTGAAATGCAATTCCTTTGTGGACTCCAGTGTCTGATGTCATTGTATTTTCAAGCTGGAAAATCTCCAGGTGACTTTCATCACATTGTGTGAGTTCCAGAAAATTTTGAATTAACTGTAAGATAAGATTGTCTTTTACAGCTGTTAGTTTCAGCTGAAATTGATTCATTACACTGATGATTCCATGAGTTCAGCGTAACCTAGTCAGGTGATGAGCCACTTGCAGTCAGTTTTGTTTAAAGTAGGAGAATGTGAGGACTGCAGACACTGGAAATCAGAGTCAAGTGTGTGGTGCTGGAAAAGCACAGCAGGTCAGGCAGCATCCAAGGAGCAAGAGAATATACATTTTGGGCAATAGCCCTTTGTCGGGAATGAGGCTTCTGGGCTGGGGGTGCTGAGAGATAAATGGAGGGGGGTGGAGCTGGGCAGAAGGTCGCTGGGAATGCAATCAGTGGGGGAGGTGATAGGTCGGAGAGGAGGATGGAGCGGATAGATGGGAAAGATGAAAGGTCAAAAGGGAGGTGCCAAGTATTTATTTCAAAGTTTCTATCATCAATGATGGTATCTCATTAAAATCAGATGATGAAAACTAAACATATTTATTATTATCATATCAGTATACAGTGATAATTGAATAAATATTTGGCTATGTTGCTTACTTTAAATAAAGGAACAATTACAATTTTCATGACTTCATTGCTTAAGTGTATGGAATAAAATCAATTACGATTCCACAAATTCTAAAGTGGATTAAAAATTGTATATCAGCTATTTTTAGGATTTCCAGTCCTTCCAGAATAGTCATGAGTTTATCGAGATTTTATTGAGTTTTTAAGATTTTAACACTAGAGGATTTCATTCACTAATTTCCAGCAGCCAGACTGTGCAGGATGGATGCTGTACAGTCAGTCAACTTTCTTGTGCTGGTGCAACATGATGATATGAAATTTTTATGGTGTAGCCACACACACGCACATGTTACTGCACACAGCCCAGCACGTTCACCTCCCATCAGTGGAGAGTGAGGGTCAAGTGAGCCTTAGCTCAATGACTCACCCAAACTCATGGTCGGCAACAGAGAAGGAGGAAGCAAAAGAGCAGAGAACAATAATCTAGACCAAGCCCACTGTTTGGTCTATTAATCAATCCATTAATCAAGTGCCTAGAAAACGTTAACAGATCCATGAACTGGACATCAACTGGGAAAAAAAAAAGCCCTCATGACAGTCCAAGAGGAAACAAGGAGCAGTATTTCCAGTTCCCTGCTTTTTGCTGCTGGGCTAGAAAAGTTGCATTGATGAGGCTTAAAATCCATAGTCAAAAAGCTTTCCTCAAGAGACCTGACTCACAGTTGAGCTGAGGTGATTTCATAAAAGGAGCCCTACTGCTTACATTAAAACAAATGTTAAAAAAAAAGGTCAAGAGGAAAGCTAACACAATTATTTTGATGGCTGTTAACACAACTTAACAAAAAATACAATGCCTTTACAGTGTACATGTTTGGAAATGATAGCTCAGAGGTCAATAAATTAAATCTTCATGTTCAGAGAAAAAAAAATCTCCCCGTAAAGCTTCCCTCTAAGTTGGCAACACTATCCACTTAGATATGGACAGGCAGAATAGTTTTCATACTCCTTCATCCAAACTTTCATTGTTATCAGACATCTAAATAGGCTATATTCAGTTCGAGGTGGTTGAGGTACTGTGCTACCTCAAAAATCTCCTTTCAATGTTGAGACCAAGGGCCTGTCTTATCAACAGTGGTAAAGAATACACCATTGTTGAATGTTAACAGGAAGAGGAATTTGTCTTGCATAACAAAAGCCAGTTAATTGCATAATTGCAGTGTGTACAACTTATAACTTATTTAAGTAAAAATAAACAAGACAGCCTCATCAGGACCTCATACAAGATTGTGTTTAGATGGAGAATTAGGCAATGTTCTATTATAAGCGTGGGTGGGGTTTAATGCAATTTCAATGTAAACTCTTTCAGAAACATTGCTTTGTACAAGATTAACTCCTGAAATTGTCATTAAACATAACCAGCTATAGGTTACCCACATTTTATTAACAAAGCTAAAACAGAACGCAAATCTCAATCATCATAATTACAAAATTGTGTTTTGCATTCTTTGTCTTACTTCCTTGGAACAGGATTGAAATCTACAGTGGATCTTTCCCTGTTGAGCCTCAGCTGGGGTTTCCTCATTGACAGGTCTTTCAAATTGAAAACTAAATTAATAATGAAATTATTTCTCAAGTTGCCAGGTGCAACAAGAATAAATACTGAAAAAATATTGACCACATCCTTAGCCCAAGCTCTCAGGACTTTTCATCTGTTTAACAACACTCAACTTAAAAACAATGCAAATTTGTACATTACCAGACAGATGTCTGGATACCCTGTTGGCATGTTATTTTTGTGCGTAAATTGCCCTTAGGCAAATCTTACACAAGATCCACTGACAACAAAATAAACTATTTTGTTTATATATTATTGAAAGAAATTTCTTTAACATGCAAGATATGGCATGTGCCTGATCCACAAAAGTGAATTCTTGTGATCAATCTTTAGTTATTGAAAGTTAGGCAAAATATCTTTCTGTTGGTGGAAAGCATAATATTCCAGTCATCTCATCTATAAGATGTATTCTATTGTACAAGACCTGTAGGATCCTGAAGAAATCTGACACTACTATCACAGACTTTCTCTCCTCTGAACTATTTAGTGAGGTTCTACCTGACCCCTGTGTTGTGAAAGATAGGATTGGCCTTGTTGCTGCTGAAGAATTCCAAGTAGTTTTATCATTCCATACCACCTGTTCTTTGGAAAGAAATGTATAAAGAAAAACATCTTTGACCACAAGACCATCATGAAGTGGTCAGCAAGCAGCATCCGTGAGACCCTGAGGGAAACGGTCGATTCTGTCATATGGTTCCCTGAGGCACTGTCAAAGTCATTTGGCAGAATACCTGATCACCAGAACTTTCCAACTAACACCAAGATAACGTTTGGCTGGTGGTGAGAAGGGCACAACCTGTGAGATCCTTCATGAATGCCTGGTTGGTCTGTGTAACCGCACGCTGGCTTCGAGACTACTCTGAGTGGTTTGAGACTGTCACACATCTCCTGCAGGAAAGTGCTTTTGCTAACCAAGTCTGGAGAAAGATGTTGTGGTTTTTGTCGATGTTCATCCAGAGGAGCTGTGTGACATGGGACTCTGTGCTCAATGGTCTATTCCGTGAAAAGCACACTAAGACAAACATCAGCTGCTCCTGAAGGACCATCAACTTGGTGAAAGACCCTCTTTGCTCTGCCCGAAAATTATTGCTCTTCCGAACAAGGAATTGACCTCAACCGAGCGTTACAGTTTGGCACATTCTAAGGTCTAGGACTACATGCTGAGGGAAGCAGTAAAACCTGAGGCAGCTATTGCCAAGGTACAGTGGGGAAAGACACTATCTAAATACTTCCTGCTACAGGGCAATGAGGGTCTGTTCAGTTAACAGACACTCCTGGTGTCTCAAAGATTCTATGGGTAAGAGAGATCTTTGGCTTTTTGGATAGAGTTAAATTCCAATGTTTGTTTATTTCCTTGATATCCTACTGTATAGAACAGAACTGTTTGTGACTTTTGTATATATACTGTCACAAAGCAGTTCTTTTTTTTCTAAAAGCTGTTCCTTGGCTCAAGGATGCTCTGTCCTTGATTTTTTTTCAGAGGGGTAATAAATCAGGCCAGGCTGATTTGGTACAGAGATGAAAAGGATTTTGAGAGGCCTTTTGTTTATATGTAAATAGATGAGACTTCAGGCCAAAGTGGTCATGTTTTAGAAGTGACCTGTATAACAAAAGGGGAGTGGTCAGCTCTCTAGCTGAATGGTTTAGTTCAGTCAAGAACTGGTTGAGAGTTTAACAGTGAGCTTTGTGGAAACAAACTCTCTCTCTCTCTCTCTCCTTCTAACTTCAAACTTAATCATCTGTTCCATTCATTTATACTGGTTTTTTAGAGGGGTTGCTTATTGGGACTATTGTGTATATTCAGAACTGCATAATTAAGTCTAGTTTGGATAGACTGAGTTTTGTAGGAGTTCTGTATTCTATTCTTTGTGTTTCATTGTGTAATTTTGTGAATACATTTTTGTTTTAACCTGGTAGTCAACCTTGCTATCTTACTCTGGGTAATTTCACTGTACACTTACTGAAACAAATTGCAAAGGCATAGTCTCGGGCTGCCTGCTTAAGAATGTTTTGGGTGGTCTGGACTAGTCAATAACAGATTGGAGGGCTCTTTGCAGGATTTTAAATAGTGAATGGTAGGCGCTAGTGTCTTTATTTCAGGCGCTGGTTTGGTTGGGTAGACCATGCTTGAGATAGTAATGACTGTTTCAGTTGCCAAAGTGTTTCTGGAAGTGGATGCGGTAACTTTGGAAGTTTTGCAACAAGTGAATAAGACCAAGTTGCAGGAATTAGCAGAGAAGTTGGAATTGGAACTGTCTGCTTCTGTGAGGAAAGGAGAGATAATTACAGTAGTAGCTAAGCATTTAAACTTGCCAGAGAAACCGTCAGAATCTATAGAGATGGTGAGAATTCAATAGCAAATGAAGCAGTTTGAGTTAGAGGCAAGAGATTAGGAAAAGGCAGCAGAAGTTTGAGTTACAATTAAAAGCAAAAGAGAGAAAAACAGAGAGCAGAAGAACAGAGAGAAAAGAGAGAGCAACAGAAGAGAGAGAAAAAGAGAGTTTTTGAACTTCAAAAACTGACACTTAAAAGGAAAGTCAGCATAAAAGGCTGGAGATAAAAGCTGAGGAAAGGCTTAGTGAGGAAGAGAGGGAGGATGAACAAGTCTCTGGTAATCAGAAGCCAAGTGAGAAACTGTTTAAGTATGTTCAAGCATTGCCTAAATTTGATGAGAAGGATGTGGAAGCCTTTTTCATCTCATTTGAAAAGGTGGCTAAACAAATGCAGTGGCCAGTGGCAATGTGAGTTTTGTTGATCCAAATGAAACTTGTAGGTAGGGCTGGTGAGGTATTTGCATCCCTATCAGAGGAGGTATTTGGGGAGTATGAGGAGGTGAAAAAAGCCATTTTAAGTGCATGTGATCTTGTACCAGAAGCCTATAGACAACGTTTTAGGAATCTAAGGAGGGACCATCGTCAAACAGAGTAATTTCAATAGATGGAAAAGAGCTTTAAAAATCGAGCAAACATATGATGTCCTTAGGGAGGTAATTATTTTGGAGGAATTCAAGAATTCACTACCTGAAGTAGTGCAAACCCATGTGGAAGAGCAGAGAGTTAAAACAACAAGGTTAGCAGCTGAAGTGGTTGATGATTATGAGCTGGTCCATAAAAGACAGTTTGGCTTCCAGAATCAATTTCAGTCCATGAAATTGGGGCAAAGAGAAATCCTCATGTGGAAAGGGAAAGGTAGATCTGACTGAAGATCATAAGGATATATTACCACAGGGTGAAAAAGAAACCCTTGAAGGGGACAAAGAAGTTAAACAGCTCCAGTGTTTTCATTGTAATAAAGTGGGTCACACAAAATCACAGCGTTGCTGGGCTAGGAGAAAGCCAGATGTAGGAAAACCAGACAAGCCTGGAGATTTTGTTGGACTAGTAACAAAAAGCATAAGGGAAGTTAGACAACCGCCCCAGAGTGAAGAAGATGATCAGAGGTTAATTAAGGAGAAAGTGCCAGATCTGCTTAAAATATATACATGCAAGGGTAAAGTTTACTTGCATAGGCCAGGAAAGTAGGTAAAGAGGTTGCAATATTAAGGGACACAGGATCCTCTCAGTCTGTAATGCTGATGGATGAGGAGATATGTACTCCCGAGGGACTATTGCCAGAAAAGATACTGGTAACAGGAATTTATGGTGAGACAAGAAGTGCTCAGTTATGTAAAGTGAGGCTAGAGAGTCCAGAGAAAAGTAGAGAATTTGTGGTCGGAGTACTGGACAAACTCTCAGCTTCAGGAATACAATTTGTCCTTGCAAATGATGCAGCTGATTCACCAGTAAGCGTGTTGCATACTCTAGTTGAAAAGTCAGGGGAGATGCGGGCAACTGAAGACATGAAGAATGTTTTTCCAGGAATTTTCCCTGATTGTGTGATCACAAGATCATAGAGGCACACATTGAAGCAGTAGCGATCAAAAGGCACAGATAAGGAAGCTAACATAGTATTATCTGAGACATTTTTTTATCAGATAAGTGACAGAGAGAAGGCACAAATAGGTAAACATGCAAGTACCTTTAGCTCAGCCAAGCAGAAAGATGAGAGCTTAAAACAGTTTTATCAAAGGGCATTTACAGTGAAGGAGAGTGAATGCATCCCTGTGTGTTATTACTTAACAAATGATGTCTTACTGAGGAAATGGAGACCATCACACATTCAAGCAGGTTAGAAATGGGCAGAGATTCATCAAATTGTTTTGCCAGTAGGGTGCAGAAAGGAGGTGCTGCGAGTGGCCGATGAGCTACCACTTGGAGAAAATTTAGGGGTGTGGAAAACACAGACTAAAATGCAAAGACATTTTTACTGGCCTGGACTACACAAGATGTAGTTAAATTTTACCAGATATGCATACAGGTCAGCTCATCAGAAAATCACAGTAATAAAACCTGAACCTTTAATACCTGTTCCAGCATTTGAGGAACCTTTCACAAGAGTCTTGATTGATTATGTAGGTCCCCTACATCAAACTAAATGTGGGAATAAGTATTTATTAACAATAATGAATGTGTCGACGAGATTTCCAGAGGCAACCCCATTGTGCAACATCATAGCAAAAAGGGTTGTAGACGAATTACTTATTTTTTCACTAGATATGGGCTACCAACAGAGATCCAGTCAGATCGAGGATCAAACTTCACATCCAAACTATTCAAGGAGGTTATGGATAATTTGGAAATAAAGCAATTTAAATCTACTACGTATCATCCAAAATTGCAGGGAGTGTCAAAGAGATGGCATCAAATATGAAAGACCATGTTGTGGGCTTATGGTCAGGATTATCCAGATGATTGGGATAATGGAGTTCCATTTGTACTTTTTGCGATCAGAGATGCACTGAATCAATCGGCCAAATTCAGTTCATTTTAATTAATTTTTGGGTATGAAGTAAGAGGACCGTTAAAATTGATTAAGAAGAAATTAATAAATCAGAATTCAGAGACCATTTGGACTATGTGTCAAATTTTAGAGAACGAATAAATAGAGCTGGAGAGTCGGTTGGACAGCATTTAAAACTATCACAACATACAATGAAACAGGAAGCAGATAAAAAATCACAAATTTGCCATTTTGCAGTCGGGGATAAGATATTGGTGTTACTTCCAGTAACAGGTGAGCCTTTAAGAGCAAGGTTTAGTGGACCTTATCAAATTGAGAAGAAACTGAGTGAGGTGAACTACTTGATTATGACTCCAGACAGGAAGAAATCTCACAGTGTCACGTGAATATGTTCAAAATGTATTTTGTTAGGGAAGGAAAGCAAAGGGAGAAGGTGTTAATGATTACAGTACAGAAGGAATAACCAAGCTCAGAGGATTCTGAATTGGACATTCCTCAAATCTAATTGGACAATGAGGAAGTTGTCAAAAATTGGGATAAATTATTGAATTACCTTCCACAATAAAATCAAAATGACCTGAAAGAGTTATTGCTCTCACATCGGGAGATATGCGGAAATAAACTGGGAAGTACTAACCTAATTGTGCATGATGTAGATATAGGACTTGCTGCTCCAATTAAGCAACATCTTCACAGACATAACTCTCTAAAGTTGGCACTGGTTCAGAAGGAGATAGAGCGCATGCGCCAAAATGACATAATTGAAGTGAGTTACAGTGACTGGAGCTCACCCATAGTCATGATGCTAAAGCCAGTTGGTACCCAATCGCAAAATAAATCCCATTACAAGGACTGATGCATATCCAATTCCACAGTTGGTGGACTGTGAGGGCAAAGGCGATTTTGGCTTTCATAATACCAAATGGACTACATCAGTTCAAAGTCATGCCATTTGGAATGAAGAATGCTCCAGCTGCAGTTCAGAGACTGACTAATAAGGTCATTGCTGGATTACCCAACTGTGGGATGTATGTACATGACCTGGTGATTTTCAGTCACTCACAGAAGGAACATTTACAGCATTTATTGGACTTGTTCAATTGACTTCAAAACGCAAGCTTGGTGGTAAACCGAGCTAAAAGTGAATTTGCCAAAGCCCAAGTCACCTTCCTAGGCCATGTTATTGGACACAGACAAACAGCCCCACGAGATGCAAAAATGTAAGTAATTGAGGAATTTCCCACACCGTCGACAAAAAAAACAGTACTACACTTCCTGGAGTTGAATGGATTTTACCAAAAGTTTGTGCCGAAGTTTAGCAGTGTGGCTGCTTCACTCACCGAATTGTTAAAAAAGAGCAAGCAGTTTTATGGACAGCGGACTGTCAGAAGGTATTTGACAGCCTAAAAATGGTGTTACCCACTGCCCCAGTATTAGCCAGCCTGGGTTACATGAAGCCTTTCAAGGTGGCTATAAATACCAGTGATGTGGGTGTTGGTGCAGTGCTCTTGCTGGATGATGATGAGGGTATTAGAAATACCCAATGAGTATTTTTCCAGGAAGTTGAACATTCATCAACAGAAATATTCAACGGTGGAGAAAGAGGCTTTAAGCTCGGTGTTGGCATTACAGCATTTCAGTGTTTATAATACCAACAATGCATCTGAGACAATCACATACACTGACCATAACACATTGACATTGTGGAAAAATTAAGGACAAAAATGCCAGATTGTTTTGATGGAGCTTGTTGTTGCAGCCATTCAATTTGACAATTTTGCACGTGGTAGGTCATGAAAACATGATTGCCGATGCATTATCGAGACTCAAATGAGACACTGAGGCATTCAGTGGCAGGTATGCCGTGGCCTGAATTTGCATGTGGTTGTGCATGTTTGCATGTTTTTAGTTGGTATAGTGTATACGTATGTTTAGTCTACTAACCGGTTTTTGAAGGGTTAAAAGTGAAGCCATTTTTTGGTATTAATGGCTCATTTTTTTTAAGGGAGGAGGTGTCACAAAGCTAGTACATTTCTTTTCTAAAAGCTGTTCCTTGGCTCAAGGATGCTCTGTCCTTGATATTTTTCAGACGGGTAATAAACCAGGCTAGGCTCCGATCAGACTGTTTTGGTACAGAGATGAAAAGGATTTTGAGAGGCCTTTTGTTGATATGTAAACAGATGAGACTTCAGGCCAAAGTGGTCATGTTTTAGAAGTGACCTGTAGAATGAAAGGGGAGTGGTCAGCTCTCTAGCTGAACAGTTTAGTTCAATCCAGAACTGGTTGGGGGTTCAACAGCGAGTTGTGTGGAAATAAATTCTCTCTCTCTCTGCCCTTCTAACTTCAACCTGTAAGCATCTGTTCCGTTCATTTATACTGGTTTCTTAGGGGGTTGCTTATTTTTGCTTTCGTAATCCCAAATGGACTATATCAGTTCAAAGTCATGCCATTTGGTATGAGGAATGCTCCAGCCACATTTCAGAGACTGACTGACTAATAAGGTCATTGCTGGATTACCCAACTGTGTGATGTATGTACATGACCTGGTAGTTTTTAGTCACTCAGGGAAGGAACATTTGCAGCATTTATTGGACTTGTTCGATTGACTTCAAAAGGCAGGTTTGGTGGTAAACTGAGCTAAAAGTGAATTTGCCAAAGCCCAAGTCACCTTCCTGGGCCATGTTATTGGACACAGACAAATGGCCCCATGAGATGCAAAAACAAAAGTAATTGAGGAATTTCCCACACCGTTGATGAGAAAAGCAGTACTATGCTTCCTGGAGTTGAGTTGATTTTACCAAAAGTTTGTGCCGAACTTAATTATGCTATTCCGAATACACATAATAGTCCCAATAAGGGACCCGGGTTTGATTCACCCTCGTGCAACTGTCTGTATGAAGTGTGAAAGCTCTCCCTGTGTTTGTGTTGGTTTCTATTGGGTAATGTGGTTTCCTCCCACTGTCTATGACATGCAAGGTATGTGGTTTGGCAATGCCAAATTACCCATAGTGTTCAGAGCTGCCTAGGTTAAGTGTATTAGCCATGAGAAATGCAGGGTTGTGCGGATGGTTCTGCGTGGGATGCTCTTTAGAGGGTTGGTGTGGACTTGATGGGCTTAATGGCCTGTTTCCACATTGTAGGGATTCGATTCATTCCCACATTGCAACTCTTTTTTTCTGAAAAGAAAAAGCAGGCATATTACAAGTAGAAATCAATTGCACCCATAATGTCTTTTTAAGCAATAATCAGTGACAAGTGATTTGCTGCACTGAAAATTATATTTGATTTTCCTCAGCCTAATTAGTCCAGCTGTGCCTTTCCAATATTAAAGCAGTGGAGCATCTACAACAGGTCCAATATTGAGCACTTTGATAATTGAGACAGGATCTGTCTCATGCAAAGTGACTTGGATAATTGTGTTACGTAATGTGTAGCTACAAAAGTGATGTCATAAGTTGTCATCTATATTTGTATGCATTCAGCACGCACTACTTTGAGGCAAATTGCCACTGGTATTTTCTGAACAATAATCACATCTTAAATGAAATGATAATACTTGGGAATAAAATAAAGAAATGAGGATGATGGAGATCTGAAATAAAAACAGAAATTGCTGGCGAAACTCAGCAGATCTGGCAGCATCTGTGAGAAGGAAGCAGAGCTAACTTTATAAGTCTCGTAACTCTATCATATCTACTAGAACCTGCGTTTCACCAGCAATTTCTGTTATTGTTAATAGTTTATGGGAATAGACAACAACAAAGGTTGTGCTCTGGTAACCAGTAGTTACCATCCCAACAGTAGCAGTCCTCTTTTGGTCTTCTGAAATATTCTTAACATTCCGAGATATAGTTGGAAATAGCAATCATAATTATATGGCAGAACAGGTCCAATATTACATTGTTTCTAACAATAATCAAAAATAGTTACAGATAGATGTAATGTTAATAGAAGCCACTGGCACCAGGATGTTGCAAGTGCTAAAAGAATTATTAGTCATTATACCGAAGCAAGACGTTATTGCTTTGTCAAATAGCTTCTCTGTCCAAGCTAAAATAAAAGCAGAAATACAGATACAAGTTGATCAAATTTTCAGAATACAGTGAAGTAGAACGTATTTTGGAAATGAAATAGGCAGCTCAGACATTACAGGACATAAAATGTCTTTGTGGTAAGAATAAAAGCAACAAGCATTGCTTGCACTGAAGTTACAGAATGTTCCAGTAAGGAGCATTCAACCTTGCACCAGTACTTTGATAGAGCATCTCACTTCTTGACGTTCTCCTGCCTTCTCCCTGTAATCTTGCACAATTTGTCTTTTCAAATAACCATCTCATTCCCTTTTGAATGGCTTGATTGAACATGACTCCAACACACTGCCAGGCAGTATCCATCAGACCTTAACCATTTGCTGCATGTAAACTTTTCTTTACATCATATACTTACATTTATTGTATGAATTGCTTTAAATCTGTGTCCCCTCTTTCTCAATCTTTACAAGGATGTTGCCAGGGCTGGAGGATTTGAGCTATAGGGAGAGGCTGAATAGGCTGGGGTTGTTTTCCCTAGAGCACTGAAGGCTAAGGAGTGACCTCATAGGGGTTTATAAAATCATGACGGGCTTGGATAGGATAAATAGACAAAGTCTATGCCTAAAACTAGAGGGCATAGGTTTAGGGTGAGAGGGGAAAGATATAAAAGGGACCTAAGGGGTAACTTGTTCATGAAGAGGATGGTGCGTGTACGGAATGAACTGCCAGAGGAAGTGATTGAGGCTGGTACAATTAAAACATTTAAAAGGCATCTGGATATGTATATGAATAGGAGGGGTTTGGAGGGATATGGGTCAAGTGCTTGAAAATGGGACTAGATTAGGTTAGGATACCTGGTCAATATGGACGAGTTGGACTGAAGGGTCTGTTTCTGTGCTGTATATCTCTGTGACACTATAACTCTATTAGGAACTTTGCCTCCATACTTACTCTGTCCAGACTTCCCAGTTTTTCCAATGTACTTAGATAATATAACTTCCTCATCTCTAAATTCTTTATTGTAAGCTTCTTCTGTACTGTCTCCAATGTCTTCACATCTTTCATTAACTTGTGGTGTGCAGAACTGGACTTAATCTCCAATTGAGTGTCTTATATAAGTTCAAAATAACCTTCCTGCTCTAGTATTCTACACACCTTTTAATAAAGTTCAGGATATTGCATTTTCATTAACTGTACTTTCCCTGCCAACTTTAAAGGAATTATACACGAGCCCTTATACCCATCTGCTCCAGCAACCTCTTTAGAATCCTACATCATATTCTATATTGTCTCTTAATTTTCTTTCAAAATGTATCACCTCACACCTCTCTGCATTGAATTTTAGATTAGATTACCTACAGTATAGAAACAGGCCCTTCGGCCCAAAAAGTCCACACCGACCCGCCGAAGCACAACCCACCCATACCCCTTCACCTAACACTATGTGCAATTTACCAAGGCCAATTCACCTGACCTGCACATCTTTGGACTGTGGGAGGAAACCAGAGCAAAGCCACGCAGACACAGGGAGAATGTGCAAACTCCACACAGTCGCCTGAGGTGGGAATTGAACCTGGGTCTCTGGCGCTGGTGAGGCAGCAGTGCTAACCGCTTTGCCACCGTGCCGCCAACTTCATGTGTCATCTATCTGATCATTCCATCAATTTGTTGAAATTAGTTTGAACTTCTATGCTATCTTCTTTATAGTTTACAACACTTAAAAATTTTGTATCATCTCCAAATTTTAAAATTGTGCTCTATACCCCAAGGTAGAGGTAATTAATATGTATCAGGAGAAGCAAAGGTCCGAACACTGACTGCTGAGGAACTCAATTATAAACCTTGCCCCCTGAAGAGAAAAACACTCATTATCCTTTGTTTCTCATCACTCAGCCAAGTTTGTATCCACACTGCTATCTTACTTTTTTATTTCAGGAGGGCGAAAGTTGCTCACAAGTCTATTGTATAGCATTGTGTCAAATGTCTTGTGGAGATCCATGTACACCACATTGACAGCATTATACTCATTACATCTCTTTTCTGCCTTGTAGAGTCATAGAGATGTACAGCATGGAAACAGACCCTTTGGTCCAACTCGTCCATGCCGACCAGATATCCCAATCCAATCTAGTCCCACCTGCCACCACCTGGCCCATATCCCTCCAAGCCCTTCCTATTCATATACCCATCCAAATGCCTTTTAAATGTTGCAATTATACTAGCCTCTACTACTTGCTCTGGCACCGCATTCCATACAAGTACCACCCTCTGAGTGAAAAAAGTTGCCCCTTATGTCTCTTTTAAATCTCTCCATTCTCACCCTAAACCTATGCCCTCAAGAGACATAGAGATGTACAGCACAGAAACAGACCCTTCGGTCCAACCTGTCCATGCCAACCAGATATCCCAACCCAATCTAGTCTCACCTGCCAGCACCCGGCCCATATCCCTCCAAACCTTTCCTATTCATATACCCATCCAAATGCCTCTTAAATGTTGCAATTGTACTAGCCTCCACCACATCCTCTGGCAGCTCATTCCATACACGTACCACTATCTGTGTGAAAAGGTTGTCCCTTAGGTCTCTTTTATATTTTCACCTCTCACCCTAAACCTATGCCTTCTAGTTCTGAACTCCCCGACCCCAGGGAAAAGATTTTGCCTATTTATCCTATCCATGCCACTCATAATTTTGTAAACCCCTATAAGGTCACACCTCGGCCTCCAACGGTCCAGGGAAAACAGCCCCAGCCTGTTCAGCCTCTCCCTGTAGCTCAGATCCTCCAACCCTGGCAACATCCTTGTAAATCTTTTCTGAACCCCTTCAAGTTTCATAATATCCCAACAAGGAGACCAGAATTGCACGCAATATTCCAATAGTGGCCTAACCAATGTCTTGTACAGCCACAACATGACCTCACAACCCCTGTACTCAATACTCTGACCAATAAAGGAATGCATACCAAACGCCTTCTTCACTATCCTATCTACCTGCAACTCCACTTTCAAGGAGCTATGAACCTGCACTACAACGTCTCTTTGTTCAGCAACACTCCCTAGGACCTTACCATTAAGTGTATAAGTCCTGCTAAGATTTGCTTTCTAAAATGCAGCACTTCACATTTATCCAAACTAAACTCCATCTGCCACTTCTCAGCCCATTGGCCCATCTGATCAAGATCCCATTGTAATCTGAAGTAACCTTCTTCACTGTCCACTACACCTCCAATTTTGGTGTCACCAGTAAACGTACTAACTATACCTCTTATGCTCGTATCCAAATCATTTATGTAAATGACAAAAAGTAGAGGGCCCAGCACTGATCATTGTGGCACTCCACTGGTCACAGGCCTCCAGTCTGAAAAACAACCCTCCACCACCACTTTCTCTCTTCTACCTTCCAACCAGTTCTGTATCCAAATGGCTAGGTCTCCCTGTATTCCATGAGATCTAACCTTGCTAATCAGTCTCCCCTGGGGAACCTTGTCGAATGCCTTACTGAAGTCCACATAGATTAGATCTACTGCTCTGCCCTCATCAATTTTCTTTGTTACTTCTTCAGAAAACTCAATCAAGTTTATGAGACATGATTTCCCACGCACAAAGCCATGTTGGTGATACCAAATCAGTCCTTGCCTTTCCAAATACATGTACATCCTGTCCCTCAGGATTCCCTCCAACAACTTGCCCACCACCGAGGTCAGGCTCACTGGTCTATAGTTCCCTGGCTTGTCTTTACCTTCTCGGGTACACCTGATCAGGTCCTGGGGATTTATCCACTTTTAACCATTTTAAGACATCCAGCACTTCCTCCTCTGTAATCTGGACATTTTGCAAGATGTCACCATCTATTTCCCTATAGTCTATACCTTCCATATCCTTTTACACAGTAAATACTGATGCAAAATATTCATTTAGTGTCTCCCCCGCTTTCTGTGGCTCCACACAAAGGCCATCTTGCTGATCTTTGAGGAGCTCTATTCTCTCCCTAGTTACCCTTTTGTCCTTAATATATTTGTAAAAACCTTTGGATTGTCCTTAATTGTATTTGCCAAAGCTATCTCATGTTCCCCACCCCAGGAAAAAGACTTTATTTATCCTATCCATGCCCCTCATGATTTTATAAACCTCTATAAGGTCACCCCTCAGCCTCCCACACTCCAAGGAAAACAGCCCAAGCCTATTCAACCTCTCCCTATAGCTCAAACCCTCTAACACTGGCAACATCCTTGTAAATCTTTTCTAAACCCTTTCAAGTTTCACAACATCTTTCTGATAGGAAGGAGAGCAGAATTGCACGCAATATTCCAATAGTGGCCTAACCAATGTCCTGTACAGCCGCAGCATGACCTCCTAACTCCTTTACTCAATACGCTGACCAATAAAGGAAAGCATATCAAACACCTTCTTCACTATCCTATCTCCATGTAACTACACTTTCAAGGAACTATGAACCTGCACTCCAAGGTCTCTTTGTTCAGCAACACTCCCTAGGATCTTACCATTAAATGTATAAGTCCTGCTAAGATTTGCTTTCTAAAATGCAGCACCTCGCATTTATCCAAACTAAACTCCATCTGCCACTTCTCAGCCCACTGGCCCATCTGATCAAGATCCCATTGTAATCTGAAGTAACCTTCTTCACTGTCCACTACACCTCCAATTTTGGTGTCACCAGTGAACTTACTAACTATACCTTTTATGCTCACATCTAAATCATATACCTCTTCAAAAAACTCCTATAAATTAGTTAAACATTGGCTTTTCTTAAAACGTCTATGTTGGTTCTCATTATTTACATCATATAAGCCTATATACAATATGCCATTTGTCGGAAATCGTTACTTGAAAAAAACGATCCCAAATCAACTTTCAACTGAATGGTTTGTATTTACCTGGCTTAGTTTTACAATCTTTTTCAGAATTTCCCAACTATTATGAGAACACTTTTTCTTCTTTACCATAATTTCTCCTTTATCATTTCAGGAGCTCTGAATGTGTTTGCCTCATTTTTCCCTTTAGAAGAATTAGATCTTCACTGTGTTCAAACCATTACTTCCTTGAGGGTTGTTCATTGTTCACCTATCCTTTTTCTTGCCAAGGTTTGACTTCAAATTTATCCCATTCAAGTTGGCTTTCCCCCAGTTATGCGTTATTAGTTACTCTTACTCTGGACTGTTCATTATTTTTTTTCCATAGGTACTCTAAAACTTTTGGTGCAATGATCTATATCTCCAAACGTTTCCCCCACTGACACCAGTATACTTGTCCTATCTCATTTCCAAGTACCAGATGTAGAATTCCTTTTATTTTTGGGCTCAAAAACCTCCTAAACACACTCAATGAACTCATGCATCACTCTGCTCTACAGACTATCCCAGACTTCAATTGGATCAATGAAGTCCCCCATTATAGCTACTCTTTAATTACTGCATCTTTCTATAATTTCCATGCAAATATACTCCTCCACATCCTCCGCACTGGTTGCTGATCTGTAGCCTTCATTGAACAATGTAATTGATCTGATCCTTTGCAGTTGTTAAACTGATTCTGTCTTTGACCACTCCAGGACATCCTCTTTTTGTAGCACTGTAACGTTCTCCTTAAATCAGTAGCATCACTCCTCCCTTTTCTTGCTTTCCAATCTTACCTGAACACCTTTCTGGTACAACCACAACATCATATTTCAATTTGATATGATACCAGCAAGCTTAAATACCACACTCTGTGCATTTGTGTACATATACAGTAATCCTGGTTTAGACTTTAATATATTCCACCTTACTTGGACTCCACCTATTAACTTCTTATTCACTATTCTAGTTATATCCATCTCTCAGCATTCTATGCACCTTTTTCTCTAAATAATTCTTCACATAATAATCACAGATATGCAGATTAGATGATGCTTTGCAGAACATCCATTTTGTCTGCAAAAAAAGACCCTGATCTTCCAGTTGCTCGCCACTTCAACACACCACCATGCTCTCTGGTCAACATCTCTGTCCCAAGGTTGCTGCAGTGCTCCAGTGAAGCTCAGTGTAGGCTGGAAGAACAGCATCTCATTTACAGCTTGGGAACTCTGCAGCCTTCTGGACTTAACATTGCGTTTAACAATTTTAGGGCTTGAACACCTTTCCCTTGCTTTCCCCCATGGCCACACTCCAGATCTTGTCATCATATGTAGACAAGCAGGAGGCTGGACAAACACAGCAAGCCAGGCAGCATCAACATTTTGGGTGTGATCCTTGCCCCCCACCCTCCAAAAAAACACTTGTCATTGCATGGGCAGCTACCATACAATATCCATTGTCAGCCATGAATCATCTCCATTAGCAACTATTCATTTCCAAAGATTCACCTTTAACTATTCCTTTGTCTGTCCAACTATTTTTTCTCTTTTTGGGCTCCATCTCTATCTTTTACTTTCCTCACTCCCACCACCCCATCTTTGTACAAAAATCATTATTTTCCTAGCTATTATTAGTTCTGAGGAAGGATCACTTGATCTGAAACCTTTACTCTGATCTCTCTCTACAGATCCTGCCAGACGTGCTGAGGTTTTCCAGCAATTTCTGTTTTGCTCCATGACAATGGCTTTGGAATGTGAATTGTACAGCCTAATCCAAATGTTCACATTTTCGATATGAAGCATAGCTTCACAATACGTGAGTTCAAATTTGCATTGGGTGGAAGGTGAGAACTCTGGCCAAGTGAACATTAGAGGTGTTAAGCCCAGTAATAACAAATGCACAGATGAAGGTTTCAGCAGCGAGTGAGCTGAGGTGAGGATGGGGTTTCACCGTGTTACTAGAGATGATGATAAACAGTTTTGGTGATGGAGCAGACATGTGGTTGGAATCTCATCTCCCAGTTAAATGCAATGACAAGTCTACAAATATTCTAGTTCAACCTCGAACTGTCAGCAAGAGGAAGGATGGATTTGTTGGCATTTAATCTTTATGGCAAGAAGAATATCATGAATTAAAAATAGCTTAAAATCCTGGGCAGCTCTCACTGAAGCCTCATTTGTAAGGCACACATAAAAAGTAATTTCAGGAGTGTACAACATTGAGAATTTATTTCTCTGCTAAATTGATATTCAGTCTTTTTTTTAAAGATGTGAAAATATATCTGAAAAAAAAGAAATCTTGTTTTATTCACTTGTAGCTGACAGTAAGTATTCTTCTTCACATCATTTGATTAGCATATACACCAGGCATGATGCATTATCTCATTCATTGCAGTAATGGTAAATTATCCTTGAAGATCCACAATTTGTTCTTTCCACAGAAAATGTCAGTTTAAAGACGGTGTTTAGCTTCGAGCAGAGAAATATTCAGTAACATGTGGAAGTTAATTATCTTAATGGTTACAAAAGTTGCATGATCCCAGCCTGGAAGAGACCTGTGCAGTAAGAGCACCAACTTGAATTTGTAGAATTTGGGCTAAAGTACAATTATCCCGGAGTTTGCAGATGGCATTGTGTCACTTGCATGCACCATTAGTATAAGTCATTTATGTGGTTACACAAGATACTACTCAAACAAAAGCTGTTTAATGAAAGATCTATTGTTTTGTATCCCCCAGGTGTAGATGTGGCAAATCAGCTCAATTTCCCCACCAGACATCGGCACTGGAGATAATTTATGTGCTGCTTCGTAGCCAATTAGTTTAATAAATTATTCATGTACTGAGAAGCAAGAGTCATTTAAGAATCAGCACATCTGCAATAATGGCAGACTATGGTGTGAGTTGTTGCTGTAAGAAGCAGTAGACAAAAAAAGCAAAGAATACATATTTTGGGGAAAAGTTTAGCTTACAATCGAAAACACCAGCACTGTTATCACCACTGTATCCAAGTACACCAGCATGCGGATTTCCCTATCCTTCAATTATTTCTTTCATAATCATGTAGGATGATGAAATATTGCTTAACCTTGTTGCAGGATTGAAAACTGACTGATAAAATAATTCTGGACGGATTTCTTGCTTTCGACCATCCATCTCTGAACAACTTCAGTTCTGAAGTTTCGGATAACCATGAGAAAAATCCTCATACCAGCAATACCAGCAGAATAAGAATGTAAGCTGCATTGTTGGGAGAAGAAGTTGGCAATAAATGAAAAACCTCACTTTGTTGTCACTTCAGTACATGCCATATATTTCTACAGGACACCAACATTCATTCACAAACATAAATATGTTAACATGGTTTTCATTTAACTTATAACAAATCTAAAAAAAACTTCACTGAATAGAATTGATTGCTTGTCTGATAATATGTATAAATTACACTAACTGCTTTTACCATTCCTTTATCCACATTACCATGATCACAGTTTAAGCTAATTAGCACAAGTTTTCTCATATTTAATATTGCAATAATGTTCAATATTTTATGCTAACAGCCCATCAAAATTAACCAGTTATAGTTTAAATTAGAGACCAAATTAAATCACTTATTTCAGCATTTAAGGATTGCAACTGAATTTTTAAAGAATAACTTTGGGAAATGAATGCAACAATGTGATGAGAAGTAATTCTACAAATGTACTATACAGAAGAATACCTTCCTAATGCAAGTCATAGTTAGCATCACACCCTGGCCTGTTGACCTTCAGTAGGCTCAATTTGCTTAGAAAATCAAAGTCTTTTTTTTCTGAATATTCGTATTTTAAAAATTAGCATTTTCAGTATTTTTTCCATTTCTAGCATTGGATGCCTCTATCCTGCTAAACTTATGACATTACTAATAAATCTCAGGGAATATTTTCTCCTAGAGAGGGACTATGACTAGACATTTTGTGTAATGTAAAGTTATTGATTAACAGGTCTTTATGAAGCTAGTTATATCTGGGTTCCAGATCCTTAGTAAATGGGTCTCATATACAAATATTTAAACAAGAGCCCACGAACACAATTCTAACCGATCACAGCAAAAGTTAAACTCATCATCAATTGTCCTAGAATTGCTGCTGGAAATTCATCTCCAAATCTACCATTTGAACACTTCCAAATATACAACTTTAATCATTCTTCAATCATGCTCATATGCCCTGTCTTTTCTTTGTGTGTTTGGTTACAACAATACAACACAATTACATCAACATGTAACACAACAAAAACGTTTTTACCCCTTGGTACCTGTAAAGAGTTTTTTGAATGCAAAGTTTGTTTGACAAAATCAAATGATTTCTTTGATAAATGCCTTTGGATTTTCAGAAGGTGCTGAGGAGACTTATTTCACAATTCATGCATGTGGCACAATTGGAAATGGCTGAATGAATAGTAAGTTGATTGATATTCAGATTATGAATTTTGGATGAAATGACAGAAATGTATCCAAGCACTATATTGAGATTTACGTTTTGAATAAATTCATTCTTTGTATGCATAAAAATATTCCTTGTAAATGGTAATCTGCAAACATGGCAATATTCCATGAACAGGCTGTTCCAATGGCTATTTTAAACCTTACATGATTTGGAGATGCCGGTGTTGGACTGGGGTGTACAAAGTTAAAAATCACACAACACCAGATTATAGTTTAACAGGTTTAATTGGAAGCACTAGCTTTCGGAGCGCCGCTCCTTCATCAGGTGGTAGTGGAGGGCTCAATCCTAACACACAGAATTTATAGCAAATGTTTACAGTGTGATGTAACTGAAATTATACATTGAAAAATTGATTGTCTGTTAAGCCTTTCATTTGTTAGAATACCATGATAGTTTCACTTCTTTCAAGTGTAAATCACAAAACCTTATTTTAAAAAGTTGCATTCTCAGGTTAGCTGTTAACAATGGTGATAGCTAGACAATATGTTGAAGGTGTTAGCCCCGTGTTCTCTGTCTATGCCATGATGTTTAGATTGATTCTAATCTAAAAAGTGACATAACGGAGCTTTACATGAATTCATGCAGTTTTTGAGCTCAGAGTTCTACATGAACGCATGCAGTTTTTGAGCAAAGTACAGTGTAACCCTGCAAGTACAAATTCACCCCCCAAAAAATATATGTGTGCATGTGGGTCTTTGTCTGTCTGTGTGTGTCTGTCTGTCTGGGTTGGGGGTTGTGAGTGTGAGACAGTATGTGTGTGTGTGTGTAATGAGTGCAGAGTGTCTTAAGTCTGTGCAGGGGTGCATGTGTGAGTATGGGTGTGTGTGCATCTGTAAGGGTGTGTGTGGGTGTCTGTGTGCGCGTCTGTGTATATATGTGTCCATGTGTATGTGTGTATAGGAGTGCCTGTGTGTGTGTGAGAGTGTGTGTGTGTGTGTAGGAGTATCTGTGTGTGTATATAGTGCAATGGTGGTCACTGTAATGTGACATCAACCCAAGGTCCCGGTTGAGGCCCTCCCTATGGGTATCGAACTTAGCTGTCAGCCTCTGCTTGGCCATGTTTCACTGCTGCCTGTCCCGAAGTCCGCCTTGGAGGATGATCATCCGAAGGTGATCTCGTCTGGGAGCACAACAGTATGGGGATTCCTGAAATTTAAATATAGTAGGTAGAATACTGAACCTTAGTAATGACATGAAAAGAGGAAGGTCATGAGCAGTAAGGAGAAATCTAAAAATCTTCATGAGGACATAGAAGAGTTGATAGAATTAGAATTAGAATTAGAATCTCTACAGTGTGAAAACAGGCCCTTTGGCTCAACAGGCCCACACCGACCCTCCAAAGAGTAACTCACCCAGAACCATTTCCCTACCCTATATTTAATCCTGACTAATGCACTTAACCTACACATCCCTGGAAACTATGGGCAATTTGGCATGGCCAATTCACCGAAACTGCACATCATTGGACTGCAATGAAAGTTGTGAATTTGAAAAGACTTTGAAGCACAGGGACTTATAGATTGAAATATATAACTCACAAAATAAGTGTGGGTAAATAGAACCATTAAAAAAGGGGTTTACAAAAAGTGACAGAGAGTTCAAAAGTAAGAAATGTTAAATTAATACAAACTAATAGTTAATTACAGTTAGGTAATTGAGCTGAATTTAGTTCAGTACCCCTTTAGCCAGGGGAGAAAGCTAGGATCCAGTTTCGAGGTATTCCAAAATGGTTCTATAACTGCATCAAAGCTCCTTTGTCTTTAAGGGAAATATAGCTATTTCTGGAATTGTACCTAGCCAGGAGTAACAAGATGAATCATGGTTAGTACCACAGGTAAGGGAGGTTGAGATTTCCAGAACCAATCTAATAGGACCTATAGAGGAGTGAAAGGACAGCCACGGCTGAGGGTGGAGTGAGAGTTGTTTCTGCCGTGGTAGCCCATTGAGACGATGCTAGATTTTTGGATGACCCGAGTGAAAGAGAGCCACCTATCACCCAACCCTCTGAACAACTGCCACTGGTAGGGTACCAGTAGTGTAAGGAAGAAGCTCTAATTTAAGAAGCCCAAAAATGGTTTCTGAGAAACCTAAATTGCCTCTCAGTGGAAAGGCCTTCCTTGACACTGCCTGCCCCGACTCAAAGTGCACGGATTCTAAACCCGACAGGTTATTCAGAAATCTTCACTTTCACACTCAAATTTATATGCAGTTCTGAAGAAGGGTCATAGAACTTGAAACATCAACTCTGCTTTCTCTCCACAGATGCTGCCCGACGTGCTGAGGTTTTGCAGTAATTTGTACTTTTCTTTCAGATCTTCAGCATCTACAGTTCTTTGCCTTCTTTTATTGATAAATGGAGTATCACAACAAGGCGGTGCATTGTACAAAAAGAGAGTCCAATATAGGAACATCTGTCTTAATTAATTTTATTTCTAAAAAAGATATTTAACAATCTAATCCTAGACTTTGAAAAATAATCATGTTATATTTTATGCTTTCAGAAATAATATAAATTTTGTGTCTGTTCAAGGTCACAAAACACATTTAGTAAGCAATTCCTAGCTTGAGTTTAATTATGATCTAGTCAGGAAACTTTGTAGATTGGAGTGTGCTGGTCAGTTTGAAATCTTAGCTCAGTAGCAGCTGACCTATTAAGAATAAAATGTCAAATACAGAATGTAGTATCTGTATATGACTGGATGTATCATTTTTATTCTATTAGTTGCTGGTCTTCTGAGACACTGTTAATGATAAATGAGATCATAGAGGAGTACTATTGCATTAATCTACCAGAAAGATAGATCTGATTTTATGTTCACCTGACCCGTGAAGCACAGAAAGTCTAATTACTACAAGGAAAAGACCGAAGGAGAAAATTTAATTGTTGGCTTGGTAATGGTACAGATTAGAATGTGTTCACCATTTTCAGATTGGAACTAGGGAAGTGCTGAACATTTTAAGATGGTTTTCCATTTGCAATGACCTGTGACATGCTAGGAAGAATCTACTGAGTCACTCAATTTTTGTGGCATGGAATTCAAGTAGTTAAGTTTAATTACACAAATGAATAATAAAATAGTGACATGTCGGGGAATCAAAGGACATTATGTTGAGTGGGCAGGGAAAGGACCACGGATATGTTGTGACAGAGCCTTCACATGCCTTGGTACCAGGGAAGTTTGTTCATAAATTAATAAGCTTTATAACAAAGTCTTGGACAAGCCTTTTATTTTGATGAATGAGGCAGTGAGCGTCTGCAACTGTAATTGAGAATGATTCATGATCACAATGATTACAAATAAGCATTACTGGTTGGGGATGGAGTTATTAAATTGAATGGGAAAGTTTACTGGTGTTCTTTAGATTACATGACAAGTTTATTTCTAAGGACATTCAGTAAGGTCTGTGAAATTCCATGTGGTCAGTCTAAAGAATATGAATAAAAGACAAAGCTCTGATTAGATTTTTTTAATGATAGAATTTGGTTTGCTCTATGTCAGACACTTCTTAGGTGCAATATCTATTAAATTTGTCAAGAGAGTATTTTTCACTTGTGTGAGATAAAGGTTTTAGTGTAAAAATCAAATAAACATAATCCCAAAAATGCAAGTCATATTTCTTTCAACTAGAAAGGAGTTGGAAAAGAAGTTAATTTGTATGCTTGAATTTTAAAAGCAAAAATGTATTCTAATGAATATTTTTATAGGAAGAGATACCTAGATGAAAGGTGGCCAAATATGCTGAAGAGAAGTTGCTTTAACCAGAATCTAAACAATGAGTGAGTGATTTGTTAAGTTGTCTGGGGATTTGGAAAGCACCTCTCACAACTGCATTCATCTCTGCCGGTCAGAGAGGAACAAGCTGTTGGATAGATTCGAAGATTTCAGCACAATGTATGTTTTTAGTGCAGAGAAAGCTGCAATCAGCCTGATTTAGGCCACTACTCACAATAAGGTGAAGGTTATTTCCGCAGGCAGAGACCACAGTGATGCAAGATTTTTGGGTGGCCTCCCAGGTGTTAGAGGGTCCTCTTACCAACCCATCCTGGGAGCATACCAGCAATGTCAGGAGGAAGATCTCAGATGGCCCCAACATTACACCCTTGAAAGCCAGAAATGGCCTGTGCGTAGAACGGTCTCACTTGATCTTGCTCGCCCCTGGTTGCATTATATGGTTTTAGGAATGGCAAATATTCCACCATTGCTCATATTATCTCCCAATTGTAGTTTAGCAGACAATAAAATAATGTCAAAGTAGGAGACTGTATCCAGTGTAGCTGTCATTTTCTTTGTGGGAAAAAAAAGGCTCAAAATGTATCCAATCTCATACACACTTTTTAAAAATTTCACGTTGGTGCCAAGTACCATCCCAATATCATTGGAAAGCACCTAACCATAAAGTGCCAATGCAAAAACTAAGGAATTGGAATCCATTGAAAATGCTGATCCACATTTTATGTTTCTTCATCAAATATGAAAGAAAAGTTCCACCCTGTGTAACCAGCAGTCATACATAGCATCTCCACAAATTTACAACTGGTAAAACTTTTCTTTATGACTCTGCCATGTTCAATTGTTCTGTGTTTGAGTCAGTCTGTTTACTGTTGATGCTCATTTTGCTTGATTGGTTAAGCCTGTGTGTGAACTCCAGAAGATTAAACTGGAAGGTGGAGTGGAAGCATGGATTAGACATTTCAAATGGCTATAAATAAAGTCTTTTACATGCATCAAAACTAGTGTCATCGCTGTATAGATCCAAAATGTAAAATATGCAACAAACCATACCTATATAATTAAAATCTATTCAAATAAATTGAACATGCAGAGCAGATCTCATTGGATAATTAAAATCAAAACACTCAAACATTGTGATAAAACATGAGGTGAATTATTTCCTGCTGCAGCTGAAAATCTGATCAAAACATGAAGTAACACCGAACTGCATGACTGGAGGGTACTTACTTTTAAAAGTTGAGGGTGAGATCAACGTTACAGACCTGAATTATGAAAGGTCATTATTATTAAGGGTAATAATGTTCAAGGATTTAGCTGTGTTATAGTTGGGCAAGCAGTTCACTTACAACCAGTGTTCCATGATTTTTTAAGCCTCATGGAAGCCATGGAACTGATGTCTCTGTATGCAAATATGAAGGCAGCTCTAGGCCAATGTGTTTCCTAACAATGATTTACAATCTTACTTGTATTTTGCGCCGTAGAGTCTACCTTGTGGACAAACAAAGCTTTGGATTTGGCTCAGTGGCAACACTATACCCTCAAACCTGACTTTGTTGGCACAAGTGCCAGAAAGAAACTTGACCTTATGTAGGGGGTAGTGTAATTTTTAAATGGTTAGCTGCATTTTAGTCTTTTCTACCTTATAGTAAACACAAGCAGACACTCGAAACTGTTGCCGGACCTCCCCCATGTTTTTATGAATGAAACAATTGTAACAGCTTTCCTCGATAGTTGAGAGACCGCCCTTAACCACAGTTGTACAACATCATCCATATAAGGAAAGAACGGGGAGCTCGAACACTGATTGGCCAAGTGAATAACAAAATAATCGCAGGCACCAGAACCCAAATAAGGAAAACGGTGGGGAATCCTAGCACTCATTGGTCAAGACAGCAGTAGGAGACCCAGCCCACATATACGTGTATATAATGCGTGGAGATTACTACGCTTGTGTGTGTACCTGCGGGAACTGCACCCGACTTTGCAAAGTTGAATGAAAAAGTTTTGGACAGACTCCTCCGTGTCTTTGTTCCTGGGCAGGGAAATAAAAGTGCCGGAGATGGGGCCGGACAGCCGCTTATCTCGCACACTTAGAAACTACAACAACAACTTACTTAAATAACACCTTTAATACAGCAAAATATCCCAAAGTATTTCACAGGATAGCTCTGAGTTGAAGTATGAAAGCAAACCACGAGAAAATATTAGGTCAAATGACCAAACGCTTAGGTAAAGTGGTTGGTATTAAATAGTTTCTCATAGAAAGGTAACAAGATGGAGAAATGCAGGGAATGTATCCAAGAGCTTGGGATCTAGGCATCTAAAGACATAGCTACTAATGTTAGAATTATTACAGTTGGGGATGTGCTAAAGAACAGAACTAGAGGAGCTAAAATATTTTAGAGTGCTCTGGGACTGTTGGAAGTTGGAGAGGTAGGCAACAGTTAGGACAACGATGAATGTGAAAACAAGAATAAAAAAATTAAAGTCAAGGTTTTTCTTGAATCGAAGTCAATGTAGGTCACCCTCATATTTATGTGCTCAATCAATAACTACCATCTACTTTGCTTCAGGAAGCACTTTAACAGATCTTAACCATTAGACTCACCAGGCATTCACAGTTCCTCTCCTTTCTTTAAATTCAAAGCTTTGATAACAATCTTTCTACAACTAGTCAAAGAAATAGAAAGTGCTTTATCTCTAACACACATTAAAATGCAAGCAATCACTAATATATTCCACTTTCCCTGTTTATGAAAAACATTTGCCACACCTGGAAATAATTACAATACACCTAAAAAATCCATTTTCTTGTGACATGATATTCCATGTTCTTATCTCAATATTACATTTTCTCATCACAGTACAAGTTGTTCCTCTTCAAGGACATCTGATAATGCTTTTTAAGGCAAGAATTTCTCTTTGTAAAACAGTCTGATAATTGGCAATATATGTCAAATTATTTTATTTCAAACATCTTCTTTCTTTCCAGCTGTTCCAAGGTTAATTCTCAACCTTTTATCTGTGACATGCTTTGTCAGATTTACATTGTCCCAAAGATGATCTTTACCCGCATGACATTCTATGGGTGATTTGTTTCTCCCAGGTTACTCTTTGCATAAGATTTGCGATAGATTATTGGACAAGTACACACCTATATCTATGGTTTCTACCTATATCTAGTGTTTCAAATAATTCTGCTGTCTCTAATTCTGAACATTTAATGGCCCCTGAAGCTTAACTATGAACCTTAAACCTCTTTTTAATTTATTAATCACACATTGCTCAAATTCTGCAGAACTCCAACACAAATATCAGAAGGGTGCACCATTCCCCCACCTTTTCCTCTGCGACATTGATCCTGTATCATCGCCCCTCCCATGAGGAGGTTGAACAGTTCATCAACTTCACTTCTATCTTAACCTCAAGTTCATCTGGACCATTTTGGACACCTCCCTCCCCTTCCTGGACCTCCCCATCTCCATCTCCGGTGACTGATTCAACACGGACATCTATTTCAAACCCACCGACTTCCACAGCTCCTGGAAGACACCTCCTCCCACCGTTCCCTCCTTTCTGTAAAAACACTATCCCTTATTCCCAATCCCTCAGCCTCCATCGTATCTCCTTGTTATACCACAAAACCATTGCTGGATCTAACTCTACAGGATAGATCTAAATGAGAAATGCCATCAGATATATCATTCAATCTATATACACACTTGTTTAATTTCCAAAATTTTCCTTCTATATCAGTAGCGTTTTTAGTGCCTTCACAACACTTCCTCTTGGAAAGTTTTTCCTCAAAAAATGCAGCTGTTATGTCAATTGCTTTACTATCTCAGAAATATGTTGCTCACTGAACTAAGAAAATCTTCAGCCTCACGTTTCTTGTTATAAAGGCCTTGTACATACATCCAAACATACAAATTAGGAGCAATAGTAGACCATTCATCACCCTGAGCTTGCCCTGTCTTTCAATCAGATAATATCTGATTTGTTTATGTTATGAATTTCACATTTTTATCTAAACATATCAACTTGCAATTCCTTTGCATAAGAAGAATCTAGCTTCACCTTAAAAATATTCAGTGACTCCACCTCCACTCCTTTCTGATGCAGAAGATTCCAAAGTAATAAAAACCCTTGAGATAAAATATTTCCCTTCACTTTGATCCTAAAAATATGAAACCTAATTACTTAACAATGCCCCCATATTCTGGACTAATGCAAAACAGGAAACATATGTTCTACGTCACCTCATCAAGACATAGGATCATATATACTTGAAACAAATCATCCCTCACTCTTCCAATCTCCAGTGGCAACAAGCCTAGGATATGCATCCTTTTCTCATAAGACAAAGAGGTCTTAGTCTGGTAATCTTATTCTGAAATACTTCCAACACATTTAAATCCTTCTTTAAATAAATAAACCAAAACTGCACATGGTATTTGAGATGCAGTCTTACTAACGTCTTTTAAAGCTGAGGCTTAATATTCTGATGGCACCTGCATGGGTCCCAGCTATGCCTGCCTCTTTGTCGGAAACGTGGAACAGTTACACTGGCACCATCTTCCACCTTTTCCTCTGCTACATTGATGACTATATCAGTGCCACCTCGTCCTCCCATGAGGAGGTTGAAAAGTTCATCAACTCCACAAACACCTTCCACCCCAACCTTGAGTTCACCTGGACCATCTTGCACACCTCCTTCCCCTTCTTGGACCTCCCCATCTCCACTTCCAGTGACTGACTCAACACAAACATCTACTTCAAACCTACTGACTCCCACAGCTATCCAGACTACACCTCCTTCCATACCACTTCTATAAAAACATTATCCCTTACTCTCAATTCCTCTGCCTCCACCGTATCTTTTCTCAGGAGGAGCAATTCCACTCCAGGACATCCCAAATGATCTCTTATTTTAAGGCCCACCATTTCCCCTCCCATGTGATCAACAATGCCCTCCAGTACATTTCCTCCACTTCCCACACCTCCGCCGTTGAAACCCACCTCTCCAACTGCAACAAGGATAGAATCCCCCTGGTCCTAACCTTCCATCCCAATAATCTCTGTATACAGTGCATTATCCTCTGCCATTTACCCACTTACAGTTAAACCCCACCATCACAGATATATTTTCCTCCCCTCTCTGCAGAGACCGTTTCCTCCATGACTCCCTCATTATGTCCACATGCCCCACCAACCCACCCTTCACTCCCAGCACCTTCCCCTGCCACTGCAAGAGATGCAAAACCTGTGCCCACACCTCCCCCTTCACCTTTGTCAAAGGCCCCAAAGGATCCTTCCACAGCCGGCAGAGATTTTCCTGCACATCAAACGCCTCATCTACTGTGTCCGTTGCTCTTGATGTCATCTCCTGTAACATGGGGAGACATGGGGAATATTACAGGGAACATCTCCGAGACACAGGCATTGAACAATCCCACCACCCTGTAGCCGACCACTTCAACACCCACTCTCACTTCACCAAGGACATACAAGTCCTGGGCCTCCTCCACTGCCAAATCTAAACCACCTGATGACTGGAGGAAGAAATTCGTCTTGGGACCTTCCAACCCCACAGCATCAACGTTGACTTCACAAGTAACCTCATCTCCCCCACCCCCCACCACATCCCAGATCCAACCCGCCAACTTGGCACTGCCCTCTTGAACTGTCCTTCCCACCTATCTGCTCCACCCTCCGCTCCGACCTATCATCATCACTCCCAACCTTTATCTACCTATCATCTTTCCAGCTACCTTCCACCTACCTCCACCCACTTATTTATCTCTCAGTCCCCTTCCCCCCACCACATTCCTAATGAAGGGCTTGTGCCTGAAGCATTGACTCTCCTGCTCCTCGGACGCTGTGTGATCTGTTGTGCTTTTTCAGCACCACACTTTTCAATTCTGACTCTCCAGCATTTGCAGTCCTCATTTTCTCTCATCCTTCCTTTCATGTTCAATTTCTCTAATAGTTGAAGAGCACTTTCCATTAGCCGTCCCAATACTTACTGTTACCTGCATGCTAACCGTTTGTCACTCATCCTCCTGAATCCTTTGATCTCTCTACTCTTTTGGAACATTACAGCTGTTCTCCTTTTGAGTTGTATTCTGCTTTTTAAATTTGTCCTGTCAGAGCTTTGCTGACTTCTTCAACCTATTGCAACCTTGATCACAACCTTCTTATGTCCTCTTCACAACATACTGTTGTAACTGTCTTTGCATCATCTGCAAATTTAGTTATCATGCATTCATTCTCTCATCCATGTCATTTACATCATTCGAAAAATGCTGTAGCTCCAGTGCAAAACCAGTGAGCTCTACTTAGCATATCTTGCCAATCAAAAAACAAAATCCGTTCATACATGCTCAGTTTTCTGTGAGGCAATCAATTATCCATGCTAATAAGTTACTCCCTGCATTATTTCAAACTTGAGTTTCAATTTTGTACAATAACCTTATATATAGCACCTGTCAAAAGCCATCTCTGTCAGTTGCTATCACAATAGTTTACCCATTAATAATAATTGTAATTAAATAAATTATACTGTACCCTTTATAGAACATTCATTTTTATATTAATTCTTTGTAGTTTATTTTCAATGGAATCATAAACAGTCATCAGCATTTATAGCCATTAGGTTCCAGACAGTAGTATTGCTCAGGAACGTATCCCATCTTTATGTGGGGATGTATTTTCCAGTGAGTTTACCTGTTTTTTTGTTGTTGCAGGAGGTAAAAGATCAGAATAATTTCTTGTCTTGTGTGCTTTCCAGACAAGAAGAACAACCAGAGGTAACAAAGTTATCCTTCCACTTGAGAGCATAATCTTCCAGGAAGATTTGATGTTTCATGAACACTCACTAAAACACAATGCAGCTGAAGCAAAACTGTGTGAACTTTCTGAACAAAGGCCAATAGTTACAGCATTGGCCTTTTACTGATGCACTTTCTCAGCCTGTCCATTATTAACCATAATGGAAAGGAGAAAGTGTGGACTGCAGATGCTGGAGATCAGAGCTGAAAATATGTTGCTGGAAAAGCGCAGCAGGTCAGGCAGCATCCAAGAAGCAGGAGAATCGACGTTTTGGGCATGAGCCCTTCTTAATGGAAAGGAACAAAGCAACAGAGAAATTTCTGTCAACAATATAGTTTTCCTTCCATTACAAGTAAGACATGAGTTACCATTTTAATGGCATACTTCTCAGCATTGTTCATAAAAACTGAAGAAGTGTTCTTATCTTTTTTGTTCAAAATTTGCACCTGTATTTTTCTGATGTTACATTCTTTACTTGAAGCTTCCTGAAATTCAACTCCAGCAGTTTATTTTTGTTTGTTTTTCTCCTAGCGAGTATTGGTTAAGGGCAGAATTTTCATTTCCTTGATGTAATTGTAAATTAGGCAGTGCACATGAACATTGTTCTGTGCTTTGTACATTTGATTGCTGCTAAATTCACCTACTTATATCACAAATATCTCTTCACAATTGGTACTAAAATGTCTAGTTTTAACTGATTTAAGAGAAAGACATTGCCAAGTTGTTTATTTTCTGATAAGATACACCACAAAGTTTGATAAAGGGTAATCAAGCAAGTTAGCTTTAACTGGAAACACAATATCAAAAACACTGACAATAGAATACTTCATACAATTCTATTCTACAAACTTCATCTGCCAATAATGTAGGTTCCTATCTCACTTTTCCATTCTGTTTCTGGACCCAATCCTGCTGAAAGCCAACAAAAGCAACAAGGCTGTTGAAAATGGCTTTATCCATGCTGTAGTTCATCCTTGTGAACAAAATACATCATTGACAAGCACTTGGGCTTACATGGCAGATAAACCAAAGCATGTCCTCAAGGTCCACAAGCACTTATACAGAGACTCACTTTTCACTATTAAGCAGTTCTCCAGATTGCTCATCAGTTAAATGTTTCTAGCATGCTCTTGCATTCTTGCAGTGCATGAATAAGCAGCCAAATTATTTAACACAGACTTCAAAGTCTGTGTTAAGAACTAGTACACCTCATTATGAAAGTAATTTGGAATTAAATCGGTGAAATTGGTCATCCCTACTACTGAGTCAGAAGGACCAATTCAAGTCCCACTTGATCCAGAGGTGTGTAGTAATATCTCTGAACTGATTGATTATTTTTCTATATACGTAGAAATGCTTTTTGCACGCACCAAACCTATTTAATTAATTTTAACTGATTGATTAGCAAATATCTAAAATTAGTCAATAGCAAAATTGGCAGCTTAGTTTAATGCCTGATTTTTTTTCTCATTCAGGTACACTATGGAATGAATCACCAATTCACCATCATGCTTTGTACTACTGTTGTTATCAACCCTTAAGAATAAGCCTAAAATACTCTTATTGTAATCATTGTTGAGGTATTTTCCTATACCTTGAATTATAAACTATGGGTAATGTATTATGATAGTCTGAATAATGTCTATTTTTCACATCACTCTTTCACACTCTACCAAATGCACTACAGATCGCAATCTATTTCCGATATTTTCACATAGCCTCCTCTTAGGCAATCTTATTTTTGGAACTGTGTACATTATTTCTTTGATTTTTGAGATCCATAGGGTGCCACTTTAATTCAAGGGGGAAGTTATCCACTGGGCCCCATTGGTGTCCTGCCTAAGATTAGTGGGAAGCATGAAGTGTATAAAAGTGCAAACAAAATACTGGGCAGCAGGAGACAACCAGGGTGGAAATTGGGAGAATCTTACACTTGAGAAAAGGGGTAAGCCCAAGTTATGGAGGCCTAAATCTTCAATATGGGCCTGAAGAAAAAATCTTGCCTATTTGGATCTTTAAAGTAAAGAAAACTTTTTTTTTTAACAATGTGACCCAGAGAAAGTAGTGGAGGCTGGGACAATTATAACATTTAAAAGGCATCTGGATGGGTACATGAATAGGAAGGGCTAAGAGAGATATTGGCCAAGTGTGGGCAAATGGGACTAGATTAATTTAGGACATCGGATCAGCATGAATGAATTGAACTGAAGTGTCTGTTTCCGTGCTGCCTATCTCTATGACTCTATGGTCTGTTTATACTCCAACAAGAAACAACATCTTTTCTGTGAAATCCATAGGTTAAAATAGAAATGTGCTTTGATAGTTCTGATGCATATTTAAAGAAATGCCTTGTTGGTACTCCTTTTGTCTTCTCAGAAGGGGAGGTTGAAATTATAATCTGCAGGAAGAGTTTGGATTTACCGTTTGGATTCTATACAGAATTGCTACTGCCAGGCTCCCTGGTATCCACTGCAGGTGCCAGGTTAAAATCACAACTGCTGTATCACACTTTACTCCCTTTTCTATACTCTTTCCAATCAATGATATGCACATACTTCAGGTCATATAATTAAAATTGTAGTTTCCTCAGCTTTTCATCATAGTCTGCTGAACTTCTATTCTTTGATTAGTGTCTTTTTAATCTACATTTGTAGCATGATAATAATTTCCGTCTCTTGTGCCAACCTAAGTTTAACTGATATAGAATTTAATCTGTATCACATATGGCAACATAAATCTGTAACATTCTAGTCTATGAACAAGTGATGAGGAATAGAAGTTAAATGTTCTAAGATAGAGAAATGCTACAGGAGTTGGCTTTGGTTTTCGTGCTCATTCAAAATGTGCACACATCCTTTCAAAGTTATTGATTTTTAAAATTGAGTATTTTAAGATCCAATTTTGAAATAAATGAACATTGTAGAATCTAGTCTGATTTAAATTAGTTGTTAATTTCTACTATTGGATGGATTTATGCTGCACTCTGGGAACTTAAACCATGTAAAGCAGTCTTCTGGTGAGGAACCCGTGGATCAAGACTTCAGTGTCTTCACAATGTTCTATCTTTTGTACTGTTGCACATTCAGTTCTTTGTTGAATTGTAGAGGAGATACTGAGCTGCTGGACTGTCAGCTGTGATTCAATTGGTAACTCACTAGCCTCTGATCCTTAATTGTAAAGTTTAATTCTGGCAAGGGTTTGAATATAAAAATGAAGCTGACATACTGATGTACTATTCGAGATGAAACTGAGGACCCATCTCTCCAGTTATCTAACTGTAAAGGATCTCATGATGTTACTACAAAGAAAAACAGGTGAGATTTCTCTAGTGACCTGGTCAACATTTATCTTCCAGTCAACAGAGGACAAACAAGTGACTAGAATACTATTACATTATCATCTGAGTCTATTATTCATATATTCATGGGCGGCACGGTGGCACAGTGGTTAGCACTGCTGCCTCACAGCGCCAGAGACCCGGGTTCAATTCCCGCCTCAGGCGACTCTTTGTGTGGAGTTTGCACATTCTCCCCGTGTCTGCGTGGGTTTCCTCCGGGTGCTCCGGTTTCCTCCCACAAAGCAAAAATGTGCAGGTTAAGTGAATTGACCATGCTAAATTGTCCGTAGTGTTAGATGAAGGGGTAAGTGTAGGAGTATGGGTCTGGGTGGTATACGCTTCGGCGGGTCGGTGTGGACTTGTTGGGCCGAAGGGCCTGTTTCCACACTGTAAGTAATCTAATCTAATCTAATCTAATATTGGCTTCCATGTTTCCTTTTTTATTTTAAAAATACATTGGTACAAAGCACCTTGAGATGTTATAGAAACTTAAGTGTTTATTTTCTTTTATCATAGCTTGATGACTTTTCTTGGCATTTGAAAACAAAATTGAAAGAAAATGTTACCTCGATCCTTCATTACGACTTAGAATTAGCTTTATTGTCACATGTACTCAAGTACAGGGATACATGAGTACAGGTCATTCTGCTATAATGCACATTTCAGCAACAGGGATTTGCTGTATTGTTAGTGACAAATTGAAGCAAAATTTTAAAACATGTCACGTGATTACATTGCCAACACTTGAAATATTATTTCTACAGCATGAGTTTTCTGTAATGTGAGGTTGCACCAGAACACAACCATCGCGTTATTCAAGAACTGACTGTACAGCAAAAGTGTACAAAGTTGCCATCTTAGGTACAAAGATACCTAGGTACAATATCTTAGATATAAATAAGAAAAATAAAGAACTAAAGTTAAAAGTTCAGCATTACAGTTCTCCTAAAGCAGACAAAGAGAACAAAAACCAAATGGAGCAGTCAGGTCCACACTGGGCTTCACCTCGAAGCGAGAAGTCTGTGCTTCTTTCTTGCCAGGAGTTTTCTAAACTGTACCAGGTTACCACAATGTTAACTTGAAAAATACAGTGATCCAGAATGAAGGGTTTGGATTTAGACATGATAAAGTTTACTTCACATTTCTGAAAATAAAGGAAAACATCCTCATGTCTACCATTGCTAAATGTTTAACCAAGTGGTAACACCGTTTTGTATCAAAACTAAGACTGTCACAGCGGAATCAAGACCATAGAGTTCAACCATGGATCTAAGCACAGAATTTAAACCAATTACTTCAGAGCAATACTGATGGACTATACTTTCTTTTTATTCATTTGTGGGAGGTGGGTGTCACTGGCTGGCCAGCATTTATTGCCTCTCTCTAGTTGCCCTTGGTGGTTGTGAGCTGCCTTCTTGAACTGTTGCAGTTCACACCTGCTTTGCGTTGACCAACAATGCCATTAGAAATGGAATTCCAGGATTTTTGACCCAGCGACACTGAAGGAATGGCAATGTATTTCCAAGTCAGGATGGTGATTGGCTTGGAGAAGAACTTGAAGATGGCGGTGTTCCTATGTATCCTCTGCTCTTGTCCTTCTAGATGGAAGTGGTCATGGGTTTTAGAGGGTGCTATCTAATAGTCAATGCATCTTGTAGATAGTATACGCCATTGCTACTGAGCATTGGGGGTGGAGGTAATAGATGCTTGTTGGTATAGTGCCAATGAAGCGGGCTACTTTGTCCTGAATGGTGTCAAGTGTTTTGTGTGTTGTTGGGACTGCATCCAGGGGAAAGTGAGGACTGCAAATGTTGGAGATCAGAGTCGAGAGTGTGGTGCTGGAAAAGCACAGCAGGTCAAGCAGCATCCAAGGAGCAGGAGAATTGACGTTTTGGGCATAAGCCCTTCATCAGGATTCCTGTTGAATGGCTTATGTCCGAAATGTCGATTCTCCTACTCCTCGGATGCTGCCTCACCTGCTGTGCTTTTCCAGCACCACCCTTTCGATGCTGCACTCATCCAGGCAATTGGGGAAGATTACATTACACACTTGACCTGTGGATGGTGGATAAGCTTTGGAGAGTCAGTGGTAAGTTGCTCACCCCAGTATTCCTAGCCTCTAACCTTTTCTTGTAGCCACTGTGTTTAAGTAGCAATTCCGGTTGAGTTTCTGGTCAATAGTAGCTCCCAAAAGGTTGATAGTGGGTGATTCAGTGATGGTAACACTGTTGATTGTGAAGGGACAGTGGTTAGATTGTCTTTTATTGGTGATTGCCATTGTCTGGTATTAGTGTGGAGCAAATGTTACTTGCCACTTATTAACCCAAGCCTGTCCAGAACTTGTTTCGTCTGAACATGGACTGCTTCAGTATCTGAACATTGTGCAATCATTGGCGAACATCTTCATGACTGATCTTATAATAAAGGAAAGGTCATTGATGAAGCAGCTGAAGATGGTTTGGCCTATGACACTACCCCGAGGAACTCTTGCAGAGATGTCTTGGAGCTGAGATGACTGACCTTCATAAACCATGATCATCTTGCTATGCATCAGGTATGATTCCAACCACCAGAGACTTTGCCCTCTAATACCCATTGATGCCAATTTTGTTCAGGCTTCTAGATACCACACTCAGCTGAATGTAATCTTGACGTCAAGAGCTGTCAATCCCACCTCACCTCACCTCTGAAATTCAATTCTTTTGTCCATATTTACCCTAGACAATAATGAGGTCAGGAGCTGAGTGGCCCTGGTGGAACCCAAACAGGACATCACTGAGCAGGTTATTGCTGAGTAGGTGTTGCTTGATAGCACTGTTGATGACACCTTCCATCACTTTACTGATGATGGAGAGGAAACTGATGGGGTGGTAATTTGCTGGGGTAGAATTTGTCCTGCTTTTTATGTACAGGACATCCTTGGACAATTTTCCACATTGTCAGGTAGATGCCAGTGTTATAACTGTACTGGAACAGCTTGACTAGGGTAACAGTCTTTAGTACTACAGATGGAATGGTGTCAGAGCCCATAGACTTTGCAGTATCCAGTGCCTTCAACCATTTCTTGATATCTCATGGAGTGAATAGAATTGGATGGAGACTGGTTTCTGTAATGCTGGGGACCATTGGAGAAGGCCGAGATGGATCATCCACTCGGCATCTCTGGCTGAAGATTGCTGCGAGAGCTTCAGCTTTATCTTTTACACTGATGTGCCCACCTGTAGTCTCCATTGAATCAGGGTTGTTTCTCTGGCTTGATGGTAATGGTTAAATGGGTAAAAACTGCCAGGCCATGAGGTTACAGATAGTGCTGGAGTACAATTCTGCTATTATTGATAGCCCACAGTGCCTCATGGATGCTCAGTCCTGAGTTATTAAATCTGTTTGAGGTCTATTCCATTTATCACAGTGAGAGTGCCACACAACAAGTTGGAAAGTTATTCTCAATATGAAGGTGGGAGTTCGTCTCCACCAAGAATATGCAGTGGTCACTCTTACCGATACTGTCATGTACAGATGCATCTGCAGTCAGCAGATTGGTAAGGATGAGGTCAAGTACGTTTTTCCCTCACCACCTGCTACAGACTCCCTGTAGCAGCTATGCCCTTGAGACCCTACCAAAGTGATCAGTAGCATTGCTACGGAACCACTCTTGTGGTGGAGATTGAAATACTCTGTCCAGAGCACATTTTGTACCTTTGCCACCCTCAGTGCTTCCTCCAAGTGTTGCTCAATATGGAGGGGTACTGACTCATCGGTCGATGAAGGACAGTATATGATAATCAGCAGGAAGTTTCCTTGTCCATGTTTAACCTGGAGCCATGAGACTTATTGAGGTCTGGAGTCAACGCAAGGACTCCCAGACCAACTCCCTCCCAACAGTATATCACTGGCTCACCACCTCTGCGGAGTCTGTCCTGCTGGTGGGACAGGACATATCCAGGGATAGTAATAGAGGCTGGGATATTGTCTGGAATGTATGATTCCATAAGTATGACTATGTCAGGCTGTTGTTTGACTAGTCTGAGAGGCAGCTCTCCCAATTTTGACACTCGGCCCCAGATGTTTATGAGGAGGACTTTGCAGGTAAACAGGGGCTGTTTCTGCCATTGTCTTTTCCAGTGCCTAGACCGATGCCAGGTGAACAGTCTGGTTTAATTTCTTTGAGATTTCGTAGTGATTGGTACAACTGAATGGCTTGCTAAGCCCTTTCAGAAGGCAAACAACTGAAAGTCAACCACATTGCTGTGAGTCTGGTGCTACATGTAGGCCAGACCAGGTGAGTGTGGCACATTTCCTTCTCTGAAGGGCATCAATGAGCCAGATGCATTTTTCTGACTTATCAACAATTGCTTCATCATCATCAGTAATTCCAAATTTGTGTTTTCATTGAATTTAAATTCTGCTATTTACCTTGGCAAAGTTGAACCTGGGTCCTCAGAATATTAGTTAAGTTTCTTGATTAATGGTCTACCGATAATACCACCAGGCCATCAGCCTTCCCTATTACTTTGTCAAATATGCTGTTTTTCAGCTGAAATGTTGACCCAAGGTCCTAATTGCTTGTTCATACAGAGAGCAAAGGCTCCTCCAGGTTCCCTATCATCACCAATTTTAAAAAAATAATTGTGTGGTTTGTTATTTTTGGAGCAACATTGATTACAGCAATAGTCTTAGTAACAACACATGTTCCAACTCAATGTGATTATTTGACCCTTAAATCGTTTAGAATATCTCAAGTATATTGAAGGTGCCATATGAAAAAAAAAGTTCTTTCTTCCCCTTGTTATCCATAATCTGGAAGTAAACTTGTTAATTGTGAACTTAACATATAATTACCTACTGTGATCGGCCGGGATATTATTTCGAACTAAAGATATCCTAAATTATGGCATTCTATACCACAGACATTCACAATGAACTATGCTCAGCTGTTCCCCAAAAACTTAACTTTAATTCAGTGACTCTGTAATTCACTGCATTAGAGAATTGTTATGGTGCTGAAGGAGGCTGTTCAACCAGCTCTCTGAACATTTTGACTAAGTTCAAGGTTTGTGTAAAGACTTGTAGCTCAGTTGCCGGTTGGCATAGTTGTGGGCACATTCGCCGAGCTGGGAAGTTAGTTTGCAAAAGTTTCATACCTGGGTCGGTGACATCTTTGGAGCTCCTGTGAAGCACTGCTGTATTGTGTCTTCTGGGATTTACTTAGTTCTATTTCTGCTGCTTCTGGTGCCAGTTCTGGTTGTTTGTTGTAATGACTGGTATAGTGGGTCCAGGTCAATGTGTTTGTTGATGGAGTCCATGGCTGAGTGCCATGCTTCTAGAAATACTCTGGCTGTTGTCTGTTGTGCTTGTCCTAGTTGAATTTGTAGTCCTTGCCATCTGTGCATATGGCTAGCAAGGACAGCTGGGCGTGGTGTTTAGTGGCTAGTTGGTGTTCACGGATGTGAATTGCTAGTTGTCTGCCTGTTTTTCCTATATCGTGTTTCCTGCAGTCTTTGCATGGAATCTTGTAAACTATGTTTGTTTTGCACATGATGGGCATCGGGTCTTTTGTTCTGGTGAGTTATTGTCTGAGTGTGGCTGTTGATTTATGGGCAGTCACGAATCCAAGTGGTCAGAGGAGTCTGGCTGTCAGTTCTGAGATGATTTTATGAAAAGTAGCATGGCATGTGAGTTAGGTTGTGGAATTTCCTCGTCACGTTGTTTGTCTGCCAGGCATCTGTAGATGAAGTTATGGGGATATCCATTCTTGGCGAATACTCAGTAGAGGTGTTCTTCTTCTCTTTACAGGATGAGAATGGTGCAGTGTGCTGTAGCTGTTTTGAACAGGGTCCTAATGCAGCTTCTCTTGTGTGTATTTGGGTGGTTGCTGTTGTAGCTCAGGATGTGGTCCGTGTGTGTGGCTTTTCTGTACATTTTTATTGTGCATTCACTGCTCTGTGTTCTGTCTACCATCACATCCCAAATCTATTCTTGTACTTAATTAATTTGAATATAAACAGCACTAATCCTTCTAAATATGTTGAGCATTCAGAGGTTAAAGATACTATGAGGTTATAAAAAGAAATACAAGCAATTGCTTCTAACGTTTAGTTTGACCAATATTCCTCTCATAGTATTTGCAATTAAAAATAGATTTAAAAATTATTCCTTTCTATTATGCTAGCAGTGCAAAACAATACTTCACAAATAAATTAGTTTATTTGAAACGCTTTTGATGTTTCTGGGAGTTGTCAAAAGGCTGGGTGTAAATGCAAGCTTTTTTTTTTCATTTCTGTTGAGGATATAAATTGGCTGCAGAATTTACTGGTAAGACAGTAAGCACTCAAATAAAAACAAACATCCTTGGTAATCACAGGATCAGGTTGCATCGATGGGAAAAGAAACAGTTGATGTTTCAAGTTGATGGCTATTTCATCATATCACAGAGAGTTATGAACACAGCCCAGTCCATCATGAACTTCTATGAACATAGCCCAGCCCTTCTATTAACTCTGTCTAAACTTCCCACTGTCTTGGGAAAGCAGCCAATGTAATTAAAGACCCCTTCCACCTTGGTTATACCCTCTCTTACCCTCTTCTATTAGGTAGAAGATACAAAAGTTTTAAAACATGTATCAACAGATTTAAGTACAGGCTCTTCCCCACTGTTATCAGTCAGATTTAATTTTTCTCTGCATCTTCTCTGTAGCTGTAACACTATATTCTGCATTCCATTACTCTGATGTAACTATGTAAGCTATGATTTGTCTGTTTAGCATGCAAAACATAATTTTTGCTGTATCTCAGTAAATATGACAGTAATAAATCAAATCAAATCAAATCACAGCTGGATAAGTTAGAGAAGTAACACTAATTCAAAACATCCTCCCTCTCTCATTCTCCCAAACAATTAAGAACTTAAGCAAATTGAAAGAAACACAAAGGAGAAAAGGAGAACAGGCCATGAGGAAAGGATGGAAATGGAATGATAGTGAAAAATGAAAATGGAAGGTAATGTTTTATGCCCAAGTGATGGAATGGTATCAGCTCTCCTTTCTTAATCCCTCTTGGTCAGTCACAACAAACATTTGTGTTTTCTTTTTCACATGTAGCTATCACATTTGTTAATTTGATCAAAGAAAGGTGACAATCCAAGTTCTCGATGAATGGATATTTTTCCAAGGTGCTTTCTCACAGTATGCTTCTTTTGGAAGACGATGAGATATTGGAAGAGAAAGAGCGAGAGAGAAAGCCTCCCAGTTCCTATTGTTATGAGTGAATATTTCCTCTTTGTGTTCTGCCAAGAAAATTGCTGAAATATAGTTTGTGCGCATATTCCTGGGTCTAGCTCCATTATCTTTCTGCAGCCAACCTTTCACCTCCCAATTTGTGAACTTATCAGGCACACATGAATCAGGCAGGAAATATGAAATATGAAATTGATGCTGACTTTGTTGTTGTTTTCACTGACTTTGGATGAACTAATAATTTCAATGCATCTGGTTCAGTGTATTTAATATGGTTTTCCTGGACTAGCCTCAATCTGTAATTAGGTGATCATCGCAGATATTTAAAGTCAGCTGTGGAAACATATTACATATACATTTTTTAAATTCTGTCTCGAGAGTATTACAGGTATGATGTTAATACTTTTTGTGCACTATTGTCTCTGTGGAGTCCTATTGCCTGAAAAAAGATCTTGCTTCGATCAGAAGTTTCTTTACTGTTTCATTGCAGCTTGAGGCTGAGCTGAAAGAAAATACAACTCTATCTGCATGGCATTCTGACATTGAAGGTCCTATTTTACAGTGTTGAGTCAAAGAGGAATGCCCTTTTACAATACCATTACATCTGATAATGAAGTTTACTCACTGTAAACTTTTAGCCTGACAGAGAGAGTCATTCCTTTATGCTATCTTTTGGATCCACTGCAAATATTGCATGCAATAACTTGAGAAAATGTAAAACTGTGAACTGGCTGGGGGTAATTTAAATCTTTAATTGAAAATTGTAAAAGACAAAGTATTTTCATTAACTATAGAAAAGTCTTTTGTGTGTCCTGAAGAGGGATTTTTCAGAAAGGTAATGATATTAGCTAAAACACTTCTGATTTATACTTTATTCAGATTTTGTAGAGAAAACATAATATTAAAGCCAATCACAAAAAAAAGGTTTCAATAAAAAACACATGCTGGACCATCTTAAATGTAATATCAATAATCTGAAGCAATATGTTAGAAAATTAATATATCTCTAAAATAAAGTATTTACTCTTGCACATTTACTCCTTAATATTCACTGGGTTCTCATATGTTTGTCAGCCACTCTATTACAGTCATAGAGTCATAGAGATGGAAAACACAGAAACAGACCCTTCAGTCCAACTCATACATGCCGACCAGATATCCTAACCTAATCTAGTCCCATTTGCCAACACTTGGCCCATATCCCTCCAAACCCTTCGTATTCATATACCATCCAGATGCCTTTTAAATGTTGTAATTGCACCAGCCTTCACCACTTCCTCTGGCAGCTCATTCCACACACGCACCACTCTCTGCATGAAAAAGTTGCCCCTTAGTTCCCTTTTAAATTTTTCCCCTCTCATCCTAAACCTATGCCCTCTAGTTCTGGGCTCCCCCATGCCAGGCAAAATACCTTCTCTATTTACACTATCCATGCCCCTCATGATTTTATCAACCTCTGTAAGGTCACCCCTCTGCCTCCAATACTCCAGGGAAAACAGCCCCAGCCTGTTCAACCTCTCCCGATAGCTCAAATCCTCCAACTCTTGCAACATCCTTGTAAATCTTTTCTGAGCCCTTTCTAGTTTCACAACGTCCTTCATATGGGAGGGAGGCCAGAAGTGCACACGATATTCAAAAAGTGGCCTAACCAATGTGCTTCACAGCCACAACATGACTTCCCAATTGTTGTACTCAATACTTTGACCAACAAAGGAAAGCATACCAAACACCTTCTTCACTATCCTATCTACCTGGGACTCCACTTTCAACAAACTATGAACCTGCACTCCAAGGTCTCTTCGTTCAACAACACTCCCAAGGACCTTACTATTAAGTGTATGAGTTGTGCTCTGATTTGCCTTTCCAAAATGCAGAACTTCATATTTATCTAAATTAAACTCCATCTGCCACTCCTCAGCCCACTGGCCCATCTGATCAAGATCCCATTTTACTCTGAGGTAACTTTCTCCACTGTCCACTACACCTCCAATTTTAATGTCATCTGCAAACTTATTAATGATACCTCCTATATTCACATCCAAATCATTTATATAAATGATGAAAAGAAGTGGATCCAGAACCAGTCCTTGTAGAACACCACAAGCCTTCAGTCTGAAAAGCACCCTCCACCACCATCCTTTGTCTTCTGCCTTCAAGCTCGTTCTGTATCCACTTGGTTAGTTCTCCCTGTATTCCATGAGATTTTGAAAGTAAACAGCACTAAATCTTTAATGTGTATCTTTTGAACACAGTCCCATTTGGTTTAGAACCAAAGGGATGGTGAGGAGAAAGTGATGACTGCAGATGTTGGAGATCAGGGTAAAAAAATATGGTGCTGGAAAAGGCAGCAGCATTCGAGGAGCAGGAGAGTCAATGTTTTGAGTTTAAACTCTTTATCAAGAATGTGGGGGCTGAGAGATGAATGGGAGGCGGTAGGGCTGGGGGGAAGGTAGCTGGGAACACAATAGGTAGATGAAGGTGGGGGTGATGGTGATAGGTCAGTGCAGAAGGTGAAGCGGATAGGTGGGAAGGAAGATGGACAGATAGGACAGTTCAAGAGGGCAATGCCGAGTTTGAAGGAATAAGGTCAGGGGAAGGGAGATGAGGAGACTGTGTGGTTGAAGGGTCCCAAGGTGGAAGATGAGGCTTTTTTCTTTCAGCCGTCAGGTGACTAGAATGTGGTAGGACTTGCATGTCCTTGGCAGAGTGGGAGGGGGAGTTGAAGTGTTCAGCCATGTGGAGGTGAAGTTGTTTAGTGCGTGTTTCCCAAAGATGTTCTCTGAAATGTTCTGCAAGTTGGTGTTCTTTCTCCCCAATGTAGTGGAGACTACATCGAGAGCAATGGACACAGTAGATGTTGTGTGTGGAGGTGCAGGACAATCTCTGTCTGATATGGAAGAATCCTTTAGGGCCTTGGATGGAGGTGAGAGGGGAGGTGTGGGCGCAGGTTTTACACCTCTTACGATAGCAGGGAAAGGTGCTGGGAGTGGAGGGAGGGTTGGTGGAGGAGGGAGTTGTGGAGGAAATGGTCTCTGCAGTAAACAGATAGGGGTGTGGCGGGAAATATATCAGTAGTGGTGGGGTCTGTTTGTTGGTGGCAGAAATGGCAGAAGATGATATGGGGTATCCAGAGGTTGGTGGGGTGGAAGGTGAGGACCAATGGGTTCTGTTCTTGTTGCAATTGGAGAGGTGGGGTTCAAGGCCAGGGGTGCAAGAAGTGGAGGAGATACGTTGGAGGACATTGTTGACCACATCGGTGGTGAAATTGAGGTTGTTGAAGAAGGAGGCCTTATTCAATGGTGGAATTGTTCCTCCTGGGAGCAGATGCAGTGGAGACTAATGAATTGGGAATAAATGAATAGCATTTTACAGGAGGTTGGAGGGGAAGAGGTGTAGTCCAGGGAGCTGTGGGAGTTGGTAGGTTCAAAGTAGATGTCTGTGTTGAGTTGGTTGCTGGAAATAGAGATGGAGAGGTCCAGAAAGGCGAGGGAGGTGTCCGAGACGGTCCAGGTGAACATAGGTCAGGTTGGAAGGTGTTTGTGAACTTGATGCACTATTCAACTTCCTTGAGAGAGCACGAGGTGGCATTGATACAGTCATCAACTTAATGGAGGAAAAGGTGGGGAATGGTGCCAGTATAGCTGCGGAAGATGGACTGTTCCACATACCCGACGAAGAGGCAGGCATAGCTGGGGCCCATGCAGGTGCCCATAGTAGCATTTTTACATGAGGTAGTGGGGAAGAGGTGTAGTCCATGGAGCTGTGGGAGTTAGTAGGAAGTGGGAAGATTCTAAAGAGAAATTGTTGAGGGTAAGGATCAGTTCAGCCAAACGAATGAGTCTGTCGGTGGAAGAGTACTGGTTGGGTTGGCAGGAGAGGAAAAAACAGAGGGCTTGGAGGCCTTTGTCATGGTAGATGGATGTGTATAAGAACTGAATGTCCATGGTAAATATGAAGCACTGGGGGCCAGGGAACCGAAAGTCATGGAGGAGGTGGAGGGCGTGGGTGGTATTTCAAATGTATGTAGGGAGATCCTGGACCAAGGGAGACAGAATGTTGTCAAGGTATGCAGATATAAGTTCAGCGGAGAAGCTGCAGGCTGAAATGATGGGTTGACCGGATAGTCAGGTTTTTGGGTCAGAGGTAGAAGTGGAGCAGTGTAGGGATTCCAGACTATCAGGTTGTATGTTGTTGGTGGGAGATCCCCTGAGATGATGAAGTTGTGGATGGTCTGGGAGATGATGGTTTAGTAATGGGAGGTGAGTTTGTGATGGAGAGGACAGTAGGAGGAGGTGTCCATGAGTTAGTGCTTGGCTTCAGCAGTGTAGAGGTCAGTGCGCCAAACTACCACTGCACCTCCCTTGTCCGCTAGTTTGATGGTGAGGTTGGGGTTGGAATGGAGGGAGTGAAGGGCTCCAAATTGTGAGGGTGAGACGTTGGAGTGGGTGAGAGGGATGGATAGGTTGAGGCGGTCAATTTCACGCTGAAAATTGGAGATGAAGTGACCGAGGGCAAGTAACAGACCAGCACAAGGTGTCCACATGTGTTGGAGGCAGGAGAAGGGGTCCTCGGAGGTTGGGCAGGTGTCCTGATGGAAAAAGTAAGCATGGAGGTGGAAGAAGAAGGGTTGGTGAGGTCAGTATTATTTCAACTCTAAAGTGTAGATATGAAGCTAACTTAAATAGCAGTAAATTTGATACACCCCACCAATTGAAAAGAAAATGAAATGTGAATATGCTAACTTGGAATTAATTTCCAAGCTCACATGTGAGCCATGGAATAGCAGTTATGTAAACGTCTGGAAACACTGGAATATGAGGAGACCATTCAGCCCCTTGAACATGTTAGCCATTCCAGAACATAGCTAATCTTGTACCTTTACACTATTTTCCTGCCATACTCAATATATCTTCACGTCATTACTATCTAGTATTAGTATGTTAGTATTAGGACATTAGTGTTAATATATTTCTCCATCTATCTAACTCAGACACATTTCATCCTTATTAATTCAATTCAGATATAATTAAAAATCTTTTTCTGCTCTTTCTGCAATGGCTTTGAATTTTTTTTGGACATCAGACAATGGTCCTCATCTTCTTTGCATCTTTTGGCTGCAGTCAAGTGCCTCTTATTGACCTGAAAGATTCTGCCATACTTGGTTTTCCCTGGATCTACAATGATTCAACTTTTTTTTGCCGATATGGTTTCTGCAAATAATTGAATTTTGGTGCTTCGGCTCTAATCCATGAGTTCCTGAAGTTATCTTAGCTCAGCTCTATACTAGAAGTGGTTTTTAAGATTCCAATCTTAGTCCTATGTATTTACACATTCAGACATAACTGAAATAACAAAATGTTCATTGGCACATTTATCACAGGGTGGTTGGGCCAACTGTCTCATTCGCTTGTCAGTATTCTTACTCCATAATGTGAACCAATGTAAACCTTATAGTGTCCTCCTGTTGAGTAATTCTGTGAGGCAGTCAAGACAACAATATTGTAAAAAAAAAATTCCTTTGATAACTATATTATTTTCTTCTCAATCATTTACAACAAGAACTTTAAATTATCTTCATAAATCTTCATCTCATTAAAAGAACATTCCAATATACTACTTATGGAGATAGGAAGTGATAAGGGCTGCTGTGGGGGCACGTATAATGTAGCTGTTAATTGTAACAGTGAATGATGGACAGGTAGGGATCTGTCGTGTTGCCTATCCTCAAAAAGCCAAGACCAGTCTGTGTTGCATCAGGAGGAGTGGTAATATGTGAACAAACCCTTTTTGTATAAATGTATTTTATATTTACCCACTACAGACTTGCAAACCTAGAATGATTGTGTATTTATTCTGACACAATTTATTAAGGTCTGGAGGAAAACAAAACTGTTGAGCAAGAATCAGCTAAAATGAGCTGAACTATGCACAACATACATGAGGAGCTTTCCATTTGCTGTAAACATATTTCATACACTATATATCAGCAAAATGTCCAGTATTATCTAAGAACAGCTTATATCAGAACTAAAATATTCTTTCTCCTGGCTTTACCCTCTTCTGTTATTCAATATGGGTTGATGTAGGAATGTACTTGCCAATGTATTGGTTTAGGCTCCGTATCTTTTAACATTTGTTGTAAACAAAAATCTATGACTTTCAGATTTAAAATTAACCATTGACCTAACATCAGTTGACATTTCCAGAAGGGAATTTCAATATTAGACGCCCTTTCTTTATTGAACATTTCACTCCTGAAACAATTAGGTCTAATTTTTAGACTATGGTTCCTTGTCCTACATTCCCAATCCAGTAAAATTAGTTTCTGTCTTTCTCTCCTGTCAGTTTGCTTAATATCTTCAAAACATTGATTAAATTACCAATTAAACTTCTAAATCTCACATTTATTCACATTATATGTAATCTGCTATGCATGTGGGTTGAATGAGTGAGCAAATGCACAGCAGATGACATATAATGTAGATAAATGTGAGGTTATCCACTTTGGTCATAAAAACACAAAGGCAGATCATTACCCTGAATGATGATAGATTGGGAGAGGGAGAGGTGCAATGAGATGTGGTTGTCCTTGTAAACTAGTCACTGAAAGTAAGCATCTAGGTATAGCAGGTGGTGAAGAAGGCAAGTAGTACTTTGGCCTCCATGGTTAGAGGATTCAAGTACAATAGCAACTTGTCTTGCTGAAATTGTATAGGGTCTTGGTGAGATCACAACTGGTGTATTGTCTGCAGCTTTGGTGTCCTTATCTGAGGAAGGATGTTCTAACTTTGGAAGGTGTAATTCAAAGGTTTACTAAACTAATTCTTAGGATGGCAAGTTTGACGTATAAAATAAAGCTGGATCAGTTAAGACTATATTTTCTGGAATTTAGAAGAATGAGGGGGGATTTCATAGAAATTTATAAATTCTAACCTATTAGAATTCTAAACTTCTAGACAGGGTAAATGCAGAAAGGATATTCATAATGACTGGGGTGTCCTGAACAAGGTGTCACAGACTAAGGATATGGGCTAGACTAATTTGGTCTGGGAAGAAGAGGAATCTCTTCACTCAGTATTGAGCTTATGGAGTTCTCTGTCACAACAATTGGTTGAGGCCAAATATTGGATGTTTTCAGAAGCAATTAGATATAGTTCTTTGGGATAACGGGAACAAAGAATGTGACAAAAAAGTAGGAATGGGGCACTGAGTTGGATGATCAGCCATGACTATATTGATTCGTGGAGCAGATTCAAAGGGTCAAATGGCTTATGCCTGCACCCATTTCCTATGTTTCCATGAGCCTGCAGTGTCTCTTGTTGATGATACGTATTGCCACCATAACAGATTAACAACGGCTGGTACGACTTTGGGTCTAGTGGCGGATCCCTTTTAGTTAGGCAGTCCATGTCTAATTGGGAAACCCGCCAGTTGCAAAGGCTACCCATAGGTGAAAGTCCAGCTTGCCTTTAACGCTAACTCCCCTCTCCCATCATTACGTATCTCCAACAAGAGTGTCCCATTTTACTTCACTGCAGGCTTCAGCAATGTGGCATTGACAGTGATTGGAAGCTGCTGACCTCTGATTGATTGATAGCTCTTGGAGACAACTTATTTGACCTGAACATGATGAAGAACCTGAGGCCATACTATTAAGTGCTTGATTAATAGCATATTGAGATAGGGACTTGGGATGGTTGCAGTGCGGTTTCCATTAGCTCCAGTTTGTGGAAGTGTCCAGGCTTGTAATAATTAAACTTTGCCCTAAGGCTGTCACTCCAGTGCAGTACAGGAGGAGCATGACACTGTCAGACGAGACAATAAAACGAGGCCCTTTCTGCTGTTTGGGCAAATGTAAAGGATTCTCTGTCACTACTGTTAAAAAGAGCAGAGCAGTCATTCTGATTGCCCTCATTAATATTTATCCCTCAATCAACATCACACAAGACAGGTTATCCGACAGTTGTCATATGACTGTTTGTGGGAGTTTTCTAAATTCAAATTGACTGCCATGTTGCCTGCATGACACCAGCCACTATCCTTCAAATAGTACTCAATTTGCAGTAAAATAGTTTGACATATCTCGTCATTGTCTGATTGTATAATTAATAACAACTATTTGTTTTCCAGGTATATGACTGTATTTTTAACATATGAACCAGAAATCAATGATCACAGAAATATCAACTTTGTCGGTGCTTTGTTTCATTGTACATCAAGAGCAACTACCCACAAAATTCCTCCAGTTCATGATTTGTTCGACAAATTATCTTCACAAAGCATGTGCATATAAAAAGATATAATTTAAAAAGCATTAAAATGTGAATTAGTACTAGCTTTACAGTCACCTGAGTACAGTGACAAGTTTACAAGTTGCCATTTACGGCACCATCTTAGATACCAAGGTACCCAGATGCAGATTCTTAAGCACAAATTTCTCAGGACAAAACTTAGAAAAATAAAGAAATAAAATGTCCAGTTATAAATTTGAAAAATAGAAATAATAGTTCAGAATAACAGTCCTTCCAACCCAGACCAGATCAAACTATTCTACCTGTTTGTTGGCATCAGGGACATTGTTCAAATTCCGTTTTTTTGTGTGGGGCAAAAGCTCTATTAGGAACTTTGAAAAATATTTAAATATTAGAAACTCTTCATCCTTCTCTAAAGAAGCTTAACATTGTACACCAAATAAAATGGCAATTAGTCTACATAGTATTTGTATCAAAAATAATTTCAATCATTTAAAATCATGTTACTTAGATGATGAACTGAATGATTTTGTTAAAGGGCTTATTTTTTGCCATATTTTGCTATATTATTAAAATTGTTCCCTTTCATAAATACATCAAGGAATATTCTTTAATATGAAGAAAAATAAGGAATTAAGTTCCAAATTACTGCCTGAGCAAACTGGTACATGGGAGATGTTATGTTTATGGCAGAAGGAATGTTGTCTTCTGACATTGTTTATTTTGGTTAAAAAAAAGACCTGCAGAAATCTGTTGAACCAAAATTTTAGTATATGTAATTTTGTTCTCTTGACCAAAGTAAATGGTTTTCAAAGGGATTAATTTACTATTAAATACTTGAATTCTTCCTCATCCAGAGACTTAATTGCAAATGTCAGAGTGCTAAACAGATTACTGTTCCCCTGAGTCCATTTTAACCCATCAGCTTTGTTTGGTTCTGAAGGTGTGAAATCCTGTCAAGCTGTACATTGCTTGTCTCAGTCTACCTGTGGAAGCTGATACAAACCTCCTACTCTGAGTACCTCACAAGACTGATTAAGCTGAACATCTATCAGCTCTACATTCCAGTCATCATCCAAGACAAAACCCATTTATAGACAGGTTGCGACCAGCTACAGACCTGAAACCGGCTGAATGAGTGATTGAATGTGACACATATCCTTTATGTTGAATGTCCCATGTTTTTTTTTATATACCTCTCTGTCGATAAAGTCCACTGGCTTCTTTGATAAAATGGTAATGATGCGAAGAGATGAGAAGGCTGTGAGATAGATGTCAGGTGATGCCCAATCATTTCAAGGTGAACTTGCAAGAGATGCAATAACATGAAGACAAGAAATTTGTAACATTTAAAACAAAGCCAGGCAATTCTTACTGTAATAAATTCATTGCAGTGCATTTTCAATTTCGAATAAATCTGTTCAAAGTCTAATTGAATCTTAAACACAGCTGTCAAAATAAGGAAAGGTCTCATCATCAAATAATAACTGTCACATCAGACTGCTGCTATTTTCAGCAAGACTATTCCTATTCACATGGATAATAACAGATAAAACTGATCTAAATCCCCTTAATTCAGTTTAATGCAGGAATAGAAGTGAATCATAAATCACAGTGAAAACTGCAGTGACCAGGGTATCTCCAATGAGCCTGAAAGGTCATAATGTGCTATACAAGAAAAAATAAATCTTTCATAAAAGGAGAATGGTTTCACCATTACTTTTTCTGTTCCATTTGCAAATTTTATTCTGTCCTCCTCTGAAGACATTATTATCTGACTGAAATACCAGTTCACAGGTACTAGATTTCTTCCAATACCAAGTGAAAGTGGCCAATTTCAGGCATGAACTTTGGCAGCAAATGTTAAGCTGCTATTTGACCACAAGGCCATCATATTTAAACCTTGATCTTCACCTCCCCTACTGGTATCCATTCATTTTTAATTCCAGAATGGGGCATCACATTCAATGGGAGTTTTGATCCCCATCAATTACCAGTTACTCCATCATTTAACAAAGATCAAGTAAAATCCTATTTCATTATTATTGTGCTAACTTAAGCAAGTTCTTTTAACAGTGTAAACATTATGATCATTAAAGCCCCTCAGTGCTTGGCTACACCATTATATGTGAAGTTCATGTCCATTTATACTGTTCGCAGTAATTGGTGCCACTTTATAGTTCATACAAAAAAAAACTGTCTGCCGAATATCTAAGTGAAGAGTTTGCTGACTTAACAAAGTGCAGCCATGAAAATCTCTTTATGTGCCATATCACAGTTCAACCAGACAGACTAGCAAAATAATTGCAGTTGTGAATTGACAGTACCTGCATTTAATTTTTCCCAATACTTAAAAAACAACATTAACCTGAAAATGATCAAGGTATTATGAATTCCTTTCCCTTAATCCACCTCGCCCTGGACCATTATCTCTACCACTACAACCATGTCTCATGCTTCAGAAAAGCTCAGGTGAGCAATTGATGGTTGAATAGGACATTGACTTCACTTGCTAATGATGAACGTCCAAGGAAATATTTTAACCCTTTCATTCATACTTTTTAACATTTTCCCAGAAAATGAACTTTTTACCCCCAACTTCTCCCTCCACCAATACTATGATGACTGCCAACAATTGATGGGATTCCCTACAGGTGCATCCTCCTAATGCCAGTGCAGTTGTAGCAATATGCTGAGACAATGAGAATCAGGCATCATTGCAGAAGATAATAGATGAAGGTTCTTCTCAGAGGATACTATTAGGTCCTTTCCAAGTTCATCACAATGATTTTTAAATTCTACAGCTCTGTGCATGGAATTTAAAGTAAGAACAATACACCTCCAGAGACCCGGGTTCAATTCCTGCCTCAGGCGACTGACTGTGTGGAATTTGCACATTCTCCCCGTGTCTGCGTGGGTTTCCTCCGGGTGCTCCGGTTTCCTCCCACAGTCCAAAGATGTGCAGGTCAGGTGAGTTGGCCATGCTAAATTGTCCGTTGTGTTAGGTAAGGGGTAAATGTAGGGGTATGGGTGGTTTGCGCTTCGGCGGGTCGGTGTGGACTTGTTGGGCCGAAGGGCCTGTTTCCACACTGTAAAGTTATCTAATCTAACCTTTCTAAATAGTGCGCAAGCCTACTGAACTGCTGTATGATGTTTGCTCAATGTTAACCAGGAACTATTTTACTATTTTGAACCAGCAAGTGCAAGGCATCCTTGCAAAATCAAAATCTCAAATAAAAAGAGAGAATATTAGAGAAAGTCAACAGGTCTGGCAGCATGCTTAGACAGATAAACCGATTTAATGTTTTGATTCTGATATGTTTCACCTTCAGAACTTTTGGCTTACTCACGGCTGGCACAGGCATCGGAGTGAGTGCTCCTTCTGGATATCTGGGCTCGTCAGTATGCCACTGTGGCACCAACTGAGCACATAATGATGTATATGAATAGGCAAGGACTTCATTCTGTGAATGTCAAGCTCATCTGTGATGCAAAGCAGACCTTGTTCTCACCTACTGCTGCAATGGGCATCAGAGCAGTGATTTTGCTCAATCTGTGCATTACCTTGTCAGCAATTTTAGCAAAAGTGAAGAAACCCAAACCTAGTGAATTGCCAATTCCCTGACTTGCAGTAATTTTCATGAATAATATGTCATGAAACAAGTGGCTGGAATATTTTAAAAGCAAACACTTTTTCTACTGCAGCTAAGGAAGTCAAAGCTTTCTTTGTGTAAGGATACGGCTGCTATTGGATGGTAACCATGGCAGCAAGAGAGTGGAGGGAGATGCCCTGGTGTTCTACAAAGCAGTTAAAGCTAAGACTGTGGGCATGTTGGCGAGGGTGATGATTACAAAATTGGGTGCCATATCAGAGGCACTATTCCTAGCATATACTCACCTGCCTCTTTACTCTTGCATTTCTAACCTTTTTGGATTCTAATGAAATACCATTGATATGAAATATTGGTCTGGATTTTTCACTGGCCTGGGAGTAGATGGGAGTTGTGCACTGGGACCCTGTGGAATACCTATTGTAGCAGACCTGAAAGGAAGTGAATGGGGAATTAAAAATTCCACGCCTGGAGCTGTCCAAAAGTATTCATTTAAATCGGAGACTTTGGAGGATTCTGAATAAACTTAGCTATTTAGTAAAAGTTAGACTATTAAATGTGCAGTCGAATTACTGCTAACTATGTTATGAAGGTGTAAGGAGTACTGAACCTTTAAGAGAGTTGAAAGCTTGCAAGGACTTAGAGAGGCACAGAGAGTCCGGAACAGGTAACAATGTAATGCTTGGTCAGAACAGTTGGGTTGTTATGAGACAAAAACAAATTCAAATTCGGCCAGTCTAAATTATGCCCCAAGATACCAAACTCCTATCAAATTTGAATTTTGTATTCTGATAAATATTAACAATAATGAAATGATCTGATGTTTTGGGATATAAAACCAAAAAAAAAATAAACAGTTGAGAGAGAACTGCCGAAAGACCAACAGATGTTGGCTGCTAGTAAGAACTCTCTGAGATAGATTAGATTAGATTAGATTAGATTACTTACAGTGTGGAAACAGGCCCTTCGGCCCAACAAGACCACACCGACCCGCTGCCGAAAGACCAACAGATGTTGGCTGCTAGTAAGAACTCTCTGAGATACTGGAGAAGGTGTTTGCACAGAAAAAACCATTGACACCGACCTGGGGAGCAAATCTACAGAGGAAAATACAAAGAGAAGATTCGACAGCTGGCTGGTTTTGACATTTGATTTTTTTGGTAAATCTTAATTGGGGGCTTTATCAGACCAGTATTGTAGAGGGGAAGGTAAAAGATAGTTTTAGATAAATTCGTTGTAAATAGCTATTAGTTAATTATTCTCTGTTAGACTTTTAAAAATAAAGTTGTTCATTTTTACTTTAAATAGTGACTTTTGAGATAATTCTTTGAGTCTCAAATTTTCACAGATTACTGTATGGGATAACTCTTTTCTGTGTTGCTGGTTTGAATTAGCAGAGGGGGTTTATTAAAACCGATCTCGTACTTACTTTACATAACCCCAATTACACATCCCCCAGATCACTTACAACCCCCAAGATCCTGACCTGACCTGACTTGACCCCTTTTCAAATCCCGAGTCTCCTTCTCCCCCTCCCATCTCCAACCTACCAGACCCATCCCAGAACCAAACCTAACCAACTCTACCTTGTTAGACTGGACTGGGAAGACTCTCAGGCAGGACCCGACCAGATGCCATTAGCCCCAGAAGGAACCCAACGTTCACCCAATGTCAGATTGGAGCCCTCCCTCCCCCCAAAAAACCAAAGCAACAACAGGTTTCCCTCCTCTTCAATGTATCCCCTTCACAATATCCACTGCCATTGGATTCTGGGTAATCCCAGATGGAGGACGGGATAAAATTCTGGCTGTAAGAGCTGCTCCTTTTTTTGAGGCATTTTAGGTGTTGGAGGTTATTTCCTCAAATTTCAGGAGCAGCAATTACTGTTTTATATGTTGTTGCATTGTTTTGGAACTTTGGAAAAAAAAAGTCAAAACAACGGCAGTTTAAATGGCAGAAGGGCAGACAAAGGAAGCACATGGTGAGGACAGTGCAGGAGAGAGAGAGAGAGAGAAAGAAAGAGAGAGAGAAAGAAAGAGAGAGAGAAATTGTTTTAAGTCTGTCCAATAGAAAGGCTGCAGTAGTGGGTACAGTGGATTATTTCTTGATTATATATTTTTGGAGATAAGTCTCTTGATTAAACTTAAAATATAAGCCATAGCTATTAATTTAACCTTGGGCAGTATTTGTAGAGGAATAAGACGGTGTTATTTTCTGTGTCTGTAGATTGTGAAGGAGCAAAAATGGCCTTTGCAGTGATATGTACTTCTTGTCAGATGACTAAAGAAATTGCGGGTTTGTTGAAGAAAAAGAAGGAAGCATATGTAAGGTATAGACAGGATAGATCGATTGAATCCTTAGAAGAGTGTAAAGAAAGTAAGAATATTCTTAAGAGGGAAATCAGAAGGGCAAAACGGGGACATGAGATAGTGTTGGCAAATACAATTAAGGAGAATCCAAAGGGTTTTTACAAATATATTAAGGACAAAAGGATAACTAGGGAGAGAATAGGGCCCCTCAAATATCACCGAAGTAAAAACAATGACTGCAGATGCTGGAAACCAGATTCTGGATCAGTGGTGCTGGAAGAGCACAGCAATTCAGGCAGCATCAGACGAGCAGCTGCTCGTCGGATGCTGCCTGAATTGCAGTGCTCTTCCAGCACCACTGATCCCCTCAAAGATCAGCAAGGCGGCCTTTGTGATGAGCTACAGAAAATGGGGGAGATACTAAATGAATATTTTGCATCAGTATTTACTGTGGAAAAGGATATGGAAGATATAGACTGTAGGGAAATAGATGGTGACATCTTACAAAATGTCCAGATTACAGAGGAGAAAGTGCTGGATGTCTTGAAACGGTTAAAGGTGGATAAGTCCCCACGATCTGATCAGGTGTACCCGAGAACTCTGTGGGAAGCTAGAGAAGTGATTGCTGGGCCTCTTGCTGAGATATTTGTATCATCGATAGTCACAGGTGAGGTGCCGGAAGACTGGAGGTTGGCAAACGTGGTCCCACTGTTTAAGAAGGGTGGTACGGACAAGCGAGGGAACTATAGACCAGTGAGACTGACCTCGGTGGTGGGCAAGTTGTTGGAAGGAATCCTGAGGGACAGGATGTACATGTATTTGGAAAGGCAAGGACTGATTTGGGATAGTCAACATGGCTTTGTGCGTGGGAAATCCTGTCTCACAAACTTGATTGAGTTTTTTGAAGAAGTAACAAAGAAGATTGATG